>NC_068390.1:5217027-5458373 GCF_023724105.1 Carassius gibelio
TGTTTTTCTTGAGCAGTAAATCATATTATTCTGATTTCTGAAGATTATGTGACACTGAAGACTGGAGTAATGATGTTGAAAATACAGCTGCACATCACAGAAATAAAATACATTTTACTATATATTCAAATAGAAAGCAGTTATTTTAACTAGTAAAAATATTTCAACAATATAATTGCTTTTACTGTATTTTGGATCAAATAAAGGCAGGCTTGGTGAGAATTAAAAATCTTACTGTTCAAAAACATTTAACTGGTAGTGTTATATTTTTTTCCTGTGTTCTCCACAACTTTATATTTTATTATTGTTGTTGTTGTTGAATCTATACATTTAAATAGTTTCATGTATTTCAATTTGTTAATTAAAATACTGTAAGCATTTGGCCTTGTTTGAACTGTATTGAACTGTGTGTTAAGTTTTTTTTTAATTTATTGATTAAAACATGTATACATGTTGTTGATTTTCTTTTTTTTATTGATATTACATTTTATTGACTTGCTCAGATATGTAAACACTGAATGTTATAACTGTTACTATTAAACATAAATAATTATTTAATGTAAAACATATTTTTATTGTTTTATGATTATTTTATGTATATTTATTATTATATATTTTGGTTAATTTTTATTTTCATTTTTAAGTATATTACTCTATTATAAATAAAATGAAAAACTTACTTTTCTGTGAGTTTTTGTTTTATTTTATATGTATGGGTTTTCTGTGCACAGTTATACAAATATAAATAGATGTCTCTTTAAAAATAAAGGCCTGAACCATTATCAAAATGTTATTTTTTATTATTCAAAATTTTCTATATTAAAAATAACTATTCCATATTATAATGTACATGTTTATTAAGATTGTTGCACATTTTGTACATCGTACAAAAAACAGTTATTACAAGATTTATTTTATCTGTTCACAAAGTTTGTTTATTATATGTTAATGATAATTAAAGTGTATCTAGATGAAAAAACGAATATGAACTCATTTTATAGTATTTGTGGCCGAGACGGGATTCGAACCTTTAATTCTGTGTATTTTACTCGTCCCGCCTCCCTGCAATTTCCTTCGTTTCTATTGGCTGGTCAGCGCTCTACACCTATCCGCGACTGGCCTTCGCGTGTTATGCGAACGTGATGACCACTACACTACAGAAACTCCACAGTCTAGCGCTAGAGTGCCTTTTGGGCGAATATTTATAGTGTGATGTGCCCGAAAGCAAATAGACAATCGGTGTAATTCCCACGCACAAGAGGACAGAGTTCATTCGGCCTGGCAGTCTATGCAGAGTTTCCTGAAACGCTACCCTTAACTTACCTCGGAATTAAACACTTGCAGCTTGATATCAAGCCGAAACCTGCCTTCCTGTGCTAGTCTCAAACTAACAAACCAAAAGTTCCAAGAACTCAGGAGAAACTCGAAAATTTCTCTTGGTGATTTTTGTTGGTCAAATTTTCGATTTTCTCCAGTCTTCTTGAAACTTTTAGTTTTTTTGAGCCGAGATTTCAAGTTTCTCCAATCTTATTGAAACTCACCACAGGGGTAGCACGTGTCCAGACTAGCATGGGAAATCAGGTTTTAGCTTGATATCTCTTCAGAAAGCTGAGACATGGACTTGCCACGTACAATCTATCCCATTGTAAAAAATACAGACTGTTTGTGGTCAGTGGAATTCTGAGGGTTTAACACCTCTGGGTGCTTCGGGAGTAAGCGAGGAGCCACCTGAACAGGTTTATTGGCAGATTCGTTGACCATTGTGTTGAATTTCAAGAAGGTTAGCCATGTGTTAGTAACTGCTACGGCTTGCATCATTTTATCAGAAAATAACACTCTTGGAGCGCGAATCAAATTACAAATTGCGTTGCGCTCTTCAGTTCGCAAATACCTTCTATTTTTAGCAGCAAACCGGGAATTTCTCCAGTTGTTTGCGGGAATCCTCTGTGGCCATTTCTTCTTTGCTTTTTTCCCCACTTTCATTTAATATATGTATATTTATATGTTGTACGAAATATTGGGTCTTTGAGTGCACCGGCCATCTGTTCATCTAAACTACCAGGTCAAAAGTACAGAGTACTGTCTGCGTGGGTATTACCGCTGCCTAGTGTGGCTTAACAATTATCTCTACACCTGTGTAAAGACGGGCCTTCGTGATGCAGAGCTGCTGCTCAACAGAGGGCCACTCAGGCAAATCTCTTTTTTCGTGTTCCTCAGAAGAAAGCCAGACAGGCTTGGAATGTCACAGTTGTGGGATAGGTGTAGGTCAAACAATGACTGCTCTTTCATTTCTGCATCAACTATACCTTTAGTGACTGTGTTCATGCCTCTTGGCCGCAAAGCCTTGCTAGAATTGAGTTCCTCCTCAACAGAAACCCACCTAAACGATTGTGAAAAGAGATTCAGTGTTCCCGCCCAGTTTCGAACTGGGGACCTTTCGCGTGTGAGGCGAACGTGATAACCACTACACTACGGAAACCCACTTCCTAAGCAAGTCCGAAATCATTGTGTGCAGGCTCAGCAAAATGCGCATAAAGGCTAAAACTTCTGAAGCCAACTGCCGGCTCAAAGGGGTTCATACATTTCTTCAAAAGGGGACAGCTGTTTCTGCTCGGTTTCGAACCGAGGACCTTTCGCGTGTTAGGCGAACGTGATGACCACTACACTACAGAAACTCCACAGTCTAGCGCTAGAGTGCCTTTTGGGCGAATATTTATAGTGTGATGTGCCCGAAAGCAAATAGACAATCGGTGTAATTCCCACGCACAAGAGGACAGAGTTCATTCGGCCTGGCAGTCTATGCAGAGTTTCCTGAAACGCTACCCTTAACTTACCTCGGAATTAAACACTTGCAGCTTGATATCAAGCCGAAACCTGCCTTCCTGTGCTAGTCTCAAACTAACAAACCAAAAGTTCCAAGAACTCAGGAGAAACTCGAAAATTTCTCTTGGTGATTTTTGTTGGTCAAATTTTCGAGTTTATCCAATCTTCTTGAAACTTTTAGTTTTTTTGAGCCGAGATTTCAAGTTTCTCCAATCTTATTGAAACTCACCACAGGGGTAGCACGTGTCCAGACTAGCATGGGAAATCAGGTTTTAGCTTGATATCTCTTCAGAAAGCTGAGACATGGACTTGCCACGTACAATCTATCCCATTGTAAAAAATACAGACTGTTTGTGGTCAGTGGAATTCTGAGGGTTTAACACCTCTGGGTGCTTCGGGAGTAAGCGAGGAGCCACCTGAACAGGTTTATTGGCAGATTCGTTGACCATTGTGTTGAATTTCAAGAAGGTTAGCCATGTGTTAGTAACTGCTACGGCTTGCATCATTTTATCAGAAAATAACACTCCAGATGGATGTGTTTTAAAGTTCGTCAAGGGGATAAAAAGGCTACTTGTGGGCACGTAGGGGATCAGTTTTAGGCACGTTTTAGTACATCGAGGGAACAAATTAGTAAATCATGGACATGATTTCTTTCTTTTTCTTGCATGTCATGATCAGGGCTCTGTGCTCACTATCAGATGATAAACCTAAACAATATAACAATTACCAAAGAACCATAATTTTTGAGCTTCTCAGAAGAAAAACATTCATAAAGCGTAAAGATATGAAAAATGAACAATATAGAGATTTCTAGCATCTCTCCTGTATTATTTGTCCCACCCGAAAAAACAATGTTTTTAAGAAAATGAGCATATCGACTTTCTCAGAAGAATCTGTGATTTCTGATTACTGACTGTGGAGAAGACTCTTTCAGACAGTGCTGAGGAGGCAGAGTTAGGTGCTGGACAGCTGATAGAGAAGAGGAAGAGGGTGTTTCTTACCCCAGCAGCAGAAGACAGGCTCTTCTGAGGGAAGGACAGGAGGCTTGATGCAGTGTTTTGCTGTAGAACAAGGCTCCTTCTCAGCACCTGATGTTCTTCAGAAAAGAGTTCCTCTAGTGTAGAGTCAGAAACTCAGACTTCTTGCAAACTGGAATCTTTTAATAACATTTAGCATATTATTGTAGTCATGTTCATTGTTTTTATTATAACACATGGCAAGCTTATGAGAAAATTGTTAAACGTGTTCTTCCTCCTCTTCTTCATCCTGGACCTGCACTGTCAACATCCTTCTCTGAGCTGAAAGGGAGGATCATCTTGTTAATTTTGCTCATGTATGTTCACAACCAGTCAAAAATCTGGAATCTTTTCTTTATGGTTTTCAAGAGAAGTCTCTTCTGCTCACCAAGGCTAGATTAATTTGATAAAAAAAAAAAAAAAATTAAATTGTAAAAAAAAAAAAGAAAACAGAAAGAAAGAAAGAAATAACAGTTTTCATACTCTTTTTTTTTTATATACTTAAACATATTTATTGAAATAATTATGAGGCAAAGCTGAATTTTTCAGTAACTTTACTCCAGTCTTCAGTGTCACATGATCTTTTTCATATACTGATTTGCTACTCAGGAAACATTGCTGATTATCACAAATCAGTGCATTTACATGCACCCAATCGCATTATTGCCGCTAAGATCAAAGTGTACATCTGCTCATGACATACATGATGTAAATCACATCTGCAGTTAGCTTACTACGGTTGTTAGTTCCACTGAACTCTATTGGTAACGAAGGAACTTTTTGAACAAAGTTGGTTTTAGGGAAACGCACCCCATATTAGAAATGATGGGGAAGAAAACTTAGCATTTCTGGAAAGTTGAATTTTTTCTTCATTATTATTTTATAAAACACAAAGTTCAAAACATTGAAAAAAAGGTAATATTTTGTAAAATTACAAAAGTCTTCTCGCCACTGGTTTTCAATTTTATGCATTCTTGCTATTAGCCAACCCCCCCCCCCAAATAAAATAAATAAATAAAATAAATAATAAATAAATATAACTGTAGTGTAGACAAAATGTTTGGGCAGCACAACTGTTCGGAACAACTGATAATAATCAGAAAAATGTATTGAGCAGTAAATGTATTGAGCAGTAAATGATCATATTAGAATGATTTCTGAAGATCATGTGACACTGAAGACTGGAGTAATTAATGCTGAAAATATAGCTGTGCATTATAGAAATAAATTCAACTTTTAAAATATATTTAAAACTTTTGACCAGCTGTGTACATTGCCACATTTAAATGAAAACTCAACTTGTAATAAACAAAGCACACATTCTCAAAGAACTTACATTCTTGTGATAACTTCCTTCCCTCACTGCTGTCAGTTCCCTTCAGTCATTCCCAGACCTCCTTGTTTTTAATCTTTCCCTCAAATCTACAGAAACAAACAACATTTTATAGACAATTTGGATAAGTCACGAATTGCAATAGTTATATAACTATAATCACAATGCTAAATTATATATATATATATATATATATATATATATATATATATATATATAATTATAAATATATATTGAATCGGCACACAAGTATCGGGATAGTATTGAATTGGCAGATTAGCGTATCATCCCATCATAGTTACTACAGTCAAAACAATGAAACTCTCTTCAAGAGCGCACAATAACTGATATTTAAAACTGTTAAAAGAAAAGGCTCAAAATATTGCACACATATAATACACAACAATATCTCTTCCTTTGGTGTTTTGAACATTTCTATGAGTAATGCTACACGCTGTGACTCTGTGTTGCTTCAAGTGCATCATTCTGCGCACTGGTTGTGTTTACGTGCTGCACGCTGTATAGGAGCCCTACCCTTTCGTATTATAATACATTAGCACAATGAAAGATTCTTGTTCTGTCCCATCTACCACATGTTGCTGCCTTCATTACTGTGCTATAAATTTAAAAGAAATGTATTTTACACACACATACATTATACACACACACACACACACACACACACACATATATATAGACGGTTTCAACGGCAACAACATAAACAAACGTTACTGCGCATGCGCGCTTTTGTGGACCTAACCTAACCGGTAGACTTCCAAATAGAATCAATAACAACAGCCAAGTCCCTCTAGAGTAGATATTTTTTGATAACAAACAAAATATGTTTGCTGCGTGGATCAGGCGGACTTGATGAAAATGCAAATTCATTCTTTGCCAGCAGGAGATGTTTTAAAGCATAGACATAAAGTGCGAGAAATAGAGGTTTCCCCAGTAACGGCTGTAAACAAAGCAGAGCTGGTACGCTCACACGCTGCTTTATCAGGCATATAACATGCAAGTCTTTCTTCAGAAATACAGCGATATAAAATCAACTGTGCCTCGTTTTGATATTTAAACATTTAAATGTTAGGAATTATTAAACGTGCAGTACGTAACGTTACTCATGTTTATTCAACGAAGCCTTTTTGAAAATCGATCAGTTTTAAAATTGTGGCGAGTCTCCAAAAATAAATAAATGTATGGGAACACATCCCACAGCACTACCACCTGAGCCCAACTTCAGTCTACTCATCACCTTGGCTTTAACTGTGTTTGTAGATGGCACCGCAGCCAGACCGATATACACAACACAGACCGGAAGTTAACTTAGGTCCAGGCGTGTGCATCCGATGAAACTGTCTAATATATATATATATATATATATATATCAGTTTGAGACCAAAGGTTTGGACACACCTTCTCATTTAAAGAGTTTTCTTTATTTTCATGACTATGAAAATTGTAGATTCACACTGAAGGCATCAAAACTATAAATTAACACATGTGGAATTATATACATAACAAAAAAGTGTGAAACAACTGAAAATATGTCATATTGTAGGTTCTTCAAAGTAGCCACCTTTTGCTTTGATTACTGCTTTGCACACTCTTGGCATTCTCTTGATGTGCTTCAAGAGGTGGTCACCTGAAATGGTCTTCCAACAGTCTTGAAGGAGTTCCCCGAGAGATGCTTAGCACTTGTTGGCCCTTTTGCCTTCTCTCTGCGGTCCAGCTCACCCCTAAACCATCTGGATTGGGTTCAGGTCCGGTGACTGTGGAGGCCAGGTCATCTGGAGCAGCACCCCATCACTCTCCTTCTTGGTCAAATAGCTCTTGATGCCGTCAGTGTGACTACAATTTTCATAGTCATGAAAATAAAGAAAAACTCTTTGAATGAGAAGGTGTGTCCAAACTTTTTGTCTTTACTGTAAAATATATTTTACAGTTTTTTATATATATATATATATATATATATATATATATATATATATATATATATATATATATATATATATATATATATATATATATATATATATATATACACACACACACACAAACACTTTTGCACATCCTGTCATACCAGTGACTGGATGTTACTGCAATAGACTTTGCAGCATTAAGGTTAACAATTAATCGATTATTTGATCATTAATTTAAACGACGATCAATCATGGAAATGATTGAAAATTGACATCCCTACACAGAAGTATAGAAAATTCTACATTGATTAAAAAAAAAATGCAAAAAACAACACTGATATCGGATCGGAATTACTGTTACTTCTCATAGTGACTGCCAATCACATTAGTTTTCTGGTATTGCATGCACTTGAATGGCTTGCGTCTGCGCTTGGGTATTTGCATAAGATGTTCTGACTGGAGGACGGCTGCATTGGCGCTTGAAAAGTCTTCAACTTCTATTTAGAATTAATTTCTAGAATTGATTTCACCATCCTTGACGTCACTTCATTTAAAAGTAAACGAGAGGCGTTGACGCCCCGTGTGATGGGGCGTTATATGTCTGGATACCGCTGCACAAATCTTTCAACCACGAGAAATGTAGTTGCAGCACGGCCTCACATCCAGGACAGCAGAATGGTCAGGATGACCTGAAACACATAACCAACTGAAATCAATTTAAAAGTATTTAGGCTTGCCTGAGTGATGCTGAAACAACCAGGTTTAGTTTTTCACCCAGGAGAAACTGCTTCCTGTGGAACAGTCTCCATGAAGAATGATCTCTTGATCCTGGATCCTTGCTGCCATCCACGCAGAGATGATTTGGAGGATATGTGGTTGTGTCTAAAGGGTAATGAATCAATGTTACAAGAATACTGATAGCAGCACTATTGATCCTGTACCTTATGTAAATGTTTTCAGTACTGAACAAGTCAGGAACCAAATTAGTACCAGTTCTTGAAACCCATCTCTACTTGTAATAGTTGTCTTGTTGCTGCTGCCCAGACTGTCTCTTCCCCTGATGATAAATATATGTGCTCATTTTAAAGCAATAAATAATACATTTAAATTACTAGGTGGTAACAAATATATTTCCTTATAAGGAACTCACTGAATCATGGACTCAACTGGTGGTTGTCAGGCCCTAAGAAAGTGAACAATTTGTTTACTTTTTGTGAAACTTAAGTATCAGATCAATTTGAGAATTAAACTAGCATTAAAAAGCATGCATGTGAAAAACACCATCAACACCAATAATGAACAGATGACAGAATTTACAAGCCTGCCACTTGAGGGAGAAAAGGGGAAATTATTAATCCCACATAACATTACACTGAACATGATTTCGGCAGCCTCGGTCTAATTAACGTTAACCTTTATATTTAACGTTATATCGGATTATATTCAAGTTCACAGCATGGATAGCATGAGCATCATCAAGCTCGAGCAGCAGGTAAGTTATTCAAACAAACTAATTAACGTTACTACGGTTAAAAATTTAATTATTAGAAAGTTAACACTGTATAGTTTATAGTGATAAATTTCAAATAATTTAAAACAGGTAAGGTTAAATTCGATTTTAACAGTTACCGTTACCTTAGACCACCTCTGAGACTGCTTTTGAGCTAATTAAACAAACGGAGCATTTATTTATTAAATTGAAAGAGAAAACCTACAAAAATACAAAACACTACTCCTCTTTGATGGCATTTAACGTTATATCAAGTTAAAATCTATGAATAAAAGTAGATTTATAGGACTTACCTTTCCTCCGTGTCCGTCCGCTGGAAGTTGACCGTTACAAAATGACGGGCACGCGCACGTCGCGCACTTCACTCAGAAAGTGACGTGCGCTGCTAGTTTAAGGTTTAAATGTTAATTTGTTCCGTACTCTCTTTCATTAACAAACATTATCACCATTTGCTAAGTAAATTGTTTATTTTATTGTTCTTAAACTGATGGCATATATATATATATATATATATATATATATATATATATATATATATATATATATATATATATATATATATATATATAATTATTTTAACATGCTTGATTAATTTTTTTGTATATTTCCCAAAGAATATGCTGTTCAAATGGTATCTTAATAATAATAATACATCTAGTGCAATAATATTAAAAGTTATCTGAAGACCAGCTTGACCACGTTGCAACAACGTCCCCAATGGGACTAACTAGCGACGTCTTTTGAGTACGTGCCCACGACGTTTCTGGGAAGTTAGCCAAGATTTAAAAAAATGGAACTTTACCACGACGTCCTCACAACGTTGCCATAAAGTAATGTCGCGCTGACCAAATGACGACTAACTGGCGACGTCCTCACAACGTTCTGTGTTTGCTGGGACAGGCTTGGAATGTCACAGTTGTGGGTTAGGTTTAGGTCAAACAATGACTGCTCTTTCATTTCTGCATCAACTTTACCTTTAGTGACTGTATTAATGCCTATTGGCCGCAAAGCCTTGGAAGCGTTGAGTTCCTCCTGAACAGAAACCCACCTGAACAATTTTGAAAAAGAGATCCAGTGTTCCCGCCCAGTTTCGAACTGGGGACCTTTCGCGTGTAAGGCGAACGTGATAACCTCTACACTACGGAAACCTGTGGCGAAGGTGTCAGATCTTTTCATCTCATGCATCTTGGAGCGCGAATCAAATTACAAATTGCGTTGCGCTCTTCAGTTCGCAAATACCTTCTATTTTTAGCAGCAAACCGGGAATTTCTCCAGTTGTTTGCGGGAATCCTCTGTGGCCATTTCTTCTTTGCTTTTTTCCCCACTTTCATTTAATATATGTATATTTATATGTTGTACGAAATATTGGGTCTTTGAGTGCACCGGCCATCTGTTCATCTAAACTACCAGGTCAAAAGTACAGAGTACTGTCTGCGTGGGTATTACCGCTGCCTAGTGTGGCTTAACAATTATCTCTACACCTGTGTAAAGACGGGCCTTCGTGATGCAGAGCTGCTGCTCAACAGAGGGCCACTCAGGCAAATCTCTTTTTTCGTGTTCCTCAGAAGAAAGCCAGACAGGCTTGGAATGTCACAGTTGTGGGATAGGTTTAGGTCAAACAATGACTGCTCTTTCATTTCTGCATCAACTATACCTTTAGTGACTGTGTTCATGCCTCTTGGCCACAAAGCCTTGCTAGAATTGAGTTCCTCCTCAACAGAAACCCACCTAAACGATTGTGAAAAGAGATTCAGTGTTCCCGCCCAGTTTCGAACTGGGGACCTTTCGCGTGTGAGGCGAACGTGATAACCACTACACTACGGAAACCCACTTCCTAAGCAAGTCCGAAATCATTGTGTGCAGGCTCAGCAAAATGCGCATAAAGGCTAAACCTTCTGAAGCCAACTG
Source organism: Carassius gibelio (assembly GCF_023724105.1). NCBI lineage: Eukaryota > Metazoa > Chordata > Actinopteri > Cypriniformes > Cyprinidae > Carassius > Carassius gibelio. The sequence continues at coordinate 5,227,540 of NC_068390.1, forward strand.
CCGGCTCAAAGGGGTTCATACATTTCTTCAAAAGGGGACAGCTGTTTCTGCTCGGTTTCGAACCGAGGACCTTTCGCGTGTTAGGCGAACGTGATGACCACTACACTACAGAAACTCCACAGTCTAGCGCTAGAGTGCCTTTTGGGCGAATATTTATAGTGTGATGTGCCCGAAAGCAAATAGACAATCGGTGTAATTCCCACGCACAAGAGGACAGAGTTCATTCGGCCTGGCAGTCTATGCAGAGTTTCCTGAAACGCTACCCTTAACTTACCTCGGAATTAAACACTTGCAGCTTGATATCAAGCCGAAACCTGCCTTCCTGTGCTAGTCTCAAACTAACAAACCAAAAGTTCCAAGAACTCAGGAGAAACTCGAAAATTTCTCTTGGTGATTTTTGTTGGTCAAATTTTCGAGTTTCTCCAATCTTCTTGAAACTTTTAGTTTTTTTGAGCCGAGATTTCAAGTTTCTCCAATCTTATTGAAACTCACCACAGGGGTAGCACGTGTCCAGACTAGCATGGGAAATCAGGTTTTAGCTTGATATCTCTTCAGAAAGCTGAGACATGGACTTGCCACGTACAATCTATCCCATTGTAAAAAATACAGACTGTTTGTGGTCAGTGGAATTCTGAGGGTTTAACACCTCTGGGTGCTTCGGGAGTAAGCGAGGAGCCACCTGAACAGGTTTATTGGCAGATTCGTTGACCATTGTGTTGAATTTCAAGAAGGTTAGCCATGTGTTAGTAACTGCTACGGCTTGCATCATTTTATCAGAAAATAACACTCCAGATGGATGTGTTTTAAAGTTCGTCAAGGGGATAAAAAGGCTACTTGTGGGCACGTAGGGGATCAGGGGGACACATAGACAGCTTGCGGTCACAGTTTTTGTATTACCAGTGGACAGAAGCGCAATTAGTGGTCACATAGGCGGTGAGAGGGACTGATGGGCTGTTTGTGGTGACACAGGTGATCATTGGGACAGACAGGGCCGGCGCGCAGGGGTCTAAGGAGGGCCTGCCACGTACCCCCTTTTAGACACCCCTTGAGACCCTGCCTTACGTGATGGCCTAGGTGGAATAAGACCCTTACACAAGAGGACAGAGTTCATTCGGCGTGGCAGTCTACGCAGAGTTTCCTAAAATCTCGTCTTTGGTGTTTCTCAGAAGAAAGCCACACAGGCTTGGAATGTCACAGTTGTGGGTTAGGTTTAGGTCAAACAATGACTGCTCTTTCATTTCTGCATCAACTTTACCTTTAGTGACTGTATTAATGCCTATTGGCCGCAAAGCCTTGGAAGCGTTGAGTTCCTCCTGAACAGAAACCCACCTGAACAATTTTGAAAAAGAGATCCAGTGTTCCCGCCCAGTTTCGAACTGGGGACCTTTCGCGTGTAAGGCGAACGTGATAACCTCTACACTACGGAAACCTGTGTCGAAGGTGTCAGATCTTTTCATCTCATGCATCTTGGAGCGCGAATCAAATTACAAATTGCGTTGCGCTCTTCAGTTCACAAATACCTTCTATTTTTAGCAGCAAACCGGGAATTTCTCCAGTTGTTTGCGGGAATCCTCTGTGGCCATTTCTTCTTTGCTTTTTTCCCCACTTTCATTTAATATATGTATATTTATATGTTGTACGAAATATTGGGTCTTTGAGTGCACCGGCCATCTGTTCATCTAAACTACCAGGTCAAAAGTACAGAGTACTGTCTGCGTGGGTATTACCGCTGCCTAGTGTGGCTTAACAATTATCTCTACACCTGTGTAAAGACGGGCCTTCGTGATGCAGAGCTGCTGCTCAACAGAGGGCCACTCAGGCAAATCTCTTTTTTCGTGTTCCTCAGAAGAAAGCCAGACAGGCTTGGAATGTCACAGTTGTGGGATAGGTTTAGGTCAAACAATGACTGCTCTTTCATTTCTGCATCAACTATACCTTTAGTGACTGTGTTCATGCCTCTTGGCCGCAAAGCCTTGCTAGAATTGAGTTCCTCCTCAACAGAAACCCACCTAAACGATTGTGAAAAGAGATTCAGTGTTCCCGCCCAGTTTCGAACTGGGGACCTTTCGCGTGTGAGGCGAACGTGATAACCACTACACTACGGAAACCCACTTCCTAAGCAAGTCCGAAATCATTGTGTGCAGGCTCAGCAAAATGCGCATAAAGGCTAAACCTTCTGAAGCCAACTGCCGGCTCAAAGGGGTTCATACATTTCTTCAAAAGGGGACAGCTGTTTCTGCTCGGTTTCGAACCGAGGACCTTTCGCGTGTTAGGCGAACGTGATGACCACTACACTACAGAAACTCCACAGTCTAGCGCTAGAGTGCCTTTTGGGCGAATATTTATAGTGTGATGTGCCCGAAAGCAAATAGACAATCGGTGTAATTCCCACGCACAAGAGGACAGAGTTCATTCGGCCTGGCAGTCTATGCAGAGTTTCCTGAAACGCTACCCTTAACTTACCTCGGAATTAAACACTTGCAGCTTGATATCAAGCCGAAACCTGCCTTCCTGTGCTAGTCTCAAACTAACAAACCAAAAGTTCCAAGAACTCAGGAGAAACTCGAAAATTTCTCTTGGTGATTTTTGTTGGTCAAATTTTCGAGTTTCTCCAATCTTCTTGAAACTTTTAGTTTTTTTGAGCCGAGATTTCAAGTTTCTCCAATCTTATTGAAACTCACCACAGGGGTAGCACGTGTCCAGACTAGCATGGGAAATCAGGTTTTAGCTTGATATCTCTTCAGAAAGCTGAGACATGGACTTGCCACGTACAATCTATCCCATTGTAAAAAATACAGACTGTTTGTGGTCAGTGGAATTCTGAGGGTTTAACACCTCTGGGTGCTTCGGGAGTAAGCGAGGAGCCACCTGAACAGGTTTATTGGCAGATTCGTTGACCATTGTGTTGAATTTCAAGAAGGTTAGCCATGTGTTAGTAACTGCTACGGCTTGCATCATTTTATCAGAAAATAACACTCCAGATGGATGTGTTTTAAAGTTCGTCAAGGGGATAAAAAGGCTACTTGTGGGCACGTAGGGGATCAGGGGGACACATAGACAGCTTGCGGTCACAGTTTTTGTATTACCAGTGGACAGAAGCGCAATTAGTGGTCACATAGGCGGTGAGAGGGACTGATGGGCTGTTTGTGGTGACACAGGTGATCATTGGGACAGACAGGGCCGGCGCGCAGGGGTCTAAGGAGGGCCTGCCACGTACCCCCTTTTAGACACCCCTTGAGACCCTGCCTTACGTGATGGCCTAGGTGGAATAAGACCCTTACACAAGAGGACAGAGTTCATTCGGCGTGGCAGTCTACGCAGAGTTTCCTAAAATCTCGTCTTTGGTGTTTCTCAGAAGAAAGCCACACAGGCTTGGAATGTCACAGTTGTGGGTTAGGTTTAGGTCAAACAATGACTGCTCTTTCATTTCTGCATCAACTTTACCTTTAGTGACTGTATTAATGCCTATTGGCCGCAAAGCCTTGGAAGCGTTGAGTTCCTCCTGAACAGAAACCCACCTGAACAATTTTGAAAAAGAGATCCAGTGTTCCCGCCCAGTTTCGAACTGGGGACCTTTCGCGTGTAAGGCGAACGTGATAACCTCTACACTACGGAAACCTGTGTCGAAGGTGTCAGATCTTTTCATCTCATGCATCTTGGAGCGCGAATCAAATTACAAATTGCGTTGCGCTCTTCAGTTCACAAATACCTTCTATTTTTAGCAGCAAACCGGGAATTTCTCCAGTTGTTTGCGGGAATCCTCTGTGGCCATTTCTTCTTTGCTTTTTTCCCCACTTTCATTTAATATATGTATATTTATATGTTGTACGAAATATTGGGTCTTTGAGTGCACCGGCCATCTGTTCATCTAAACTACCAGGTCAAAAGTACAGAGTACTGTCTGCGTGGGTATTACCGCTGCCTAGTGTGGCTTAACAATTATCTCTACACCTGTGTAAAGACGGGCCTTCGTGATGCAGAGCTGCTGCTCAACAGAGGGCCACTCAGGCAAATCTCTTTTTTCGTGTTCCTCAGAAGAAAGCCAGACAGGCTTGGAATGTCACAGTTGTGGGATAGGTTTAGGTCAAACAATGACTGCTCTTTCCTTTCTGCATCAACTATACCTTTAGTGACTGTGTTCATGCCTCTTGGCCGCAAAGCCTTGCTAGAATTGAGTTCCTCCTCAACAGAAACCCACCTAAACGATTGTGAAAAGAGATTCAGTGTTCCCGCCCAGTTTCGAACTGGGGACCTTTCGCGTGTGAGGCGAACGTGATAACCACTACACTACGGAAACCCACTTCCTAAGCAAGTCCGAAATCATTGTGTGCAGGCTCAGCAAAATGCGCATAAAGGCTAAACCTTCTGAAGCCAACTGCCGGCTCAAAGGGGTTCATACATTTCTTCAAAAGGGGACAGCTGTTTCTGCTCGGTTTCGAACCGAGGACCTTTCGCGTGTTAGGCGAACGTGATGACCACTACACTACAGAAACTCCACAGTCTAGCGCTAGAGTGCCTTTTGGGCGAATATTTATAGTGTGATGTGCCCGAAAGCAAATAGACAATCGGCGTAATTCCCACGCACAAGAGGACAGAGTTCATTCGGCCTGGCAGTCTATGCAGAGTTTCCTGAAACGCTACCCTTAACTTACCTCGGAATTAAACACTTGCAGCTTGATATCAAGCCGAAATCTGCCTTCCTGTGCTAGTCTCAAACTAAGAAACCAAAAGTTCCAAGAACTCAGGAGAAACTCGAAAATTTCTCTTGGTGATTTTTGTTGGTCAAATTTTCGAGTTTCTCCAATCTTCTTGAAACTTTTAGTTTTTTTGAGCCGAGATTTCAAGTTTCTCCAATCTTATTGAAACTCACCACAGGGGTAGCACGTGTCCAGACTAGCATGGGAAATCAGGTTTTAGCTTGATATCTCTTCAGAAAGCTGAGACATGGACTTGCCACGTACAATCTATCCCATTGTAAAAAATACAGACTGTTTGTGGTCAGTGGAATTCTGAGGGTTTAACACCTCTGGGTGCTTCGGGAGTAAGCGAGGAGCCACCTGAACAGGTTTATTGGCAGATTCGTTGACCATTGTGTTGAATTTCAAGAAGGTTAGCCATGTGTTAGAAACTGCTACGGCTTGCATCATTTTATCAGAAAATAACACTCCAGATGGATGTGTTTTAAAGTTCGTCAAGGGGATAAAAAGGCTACTTGTGGGCACGTAGGGGATAAGGGGGACACATAGACAGCTTGCGGTCACAGTTTTTGTATTACCAGTGGACAGAAGCGCAATTAGTGGTCACATAGGCGGTGAGAGGGACTGATGGGCTGTTTGTGGTGACACAGGTGATCATTGGGACAGACAGGGCCGGCGCGCAGGGGTCTAAGGAGGGCCTGCCACGTACCCCCTTTTAGACACCCCTTGAGACCCTGCCTTACGTGATGGCCTAGGTGGAATAAGACCCTTACACAAGAGGACAGAGTTCATTCGGCGTGGCAGTCTACGCAGAGTTTCCTAAAATCTCGTCTTTGGTGTTTCTCAGAAGAAAGCCACACAGGCTTGGAATGTCACAGTTGTGGGTTAGGTTTAGGTCAAACAATGACTGCTCTTTCATTTCTGCATCAACTTTACCTTTAGTGACTGTATTAATGCCTATTGGCCGCAAAGCCTTGGAAGCGTTGAGTTCCTCCTGAACAGAAACCCACCTGAACAATTTTGAAAAAGAGATCCAGTGTTCCCGCCCAGTTTCGAACTGGGGACCTTTCGCGTGTAAGGCGAACGTGATAACCTCTACACTACGGAAACCTGTGTCGAAGGTGTCAGATCTTTTCATCTCATGCATCTTGGAGCGCGAATCAAATTACAAATTGCGTTGCGCTCTTCAGTTCACAAATACCTTCTATTTTTAGCAGCAAACCGGGAATTTCTCCAGTTGTTTGCGGGAATCCTCTGTGGCCATTTCTTCTTTGCTTTTTTCCCCACTTTCATTTAATATATGTATATTTATATGTTGTACGAAATATTGGGTCTTTGAGTGCACCGGCCATCTGTTCATCTAAACTACCAGGTCAAAAGTACAGAGTACTGTCTGCGTGGGTATTACCGCTGCCTAGTGTGGCTTAACAATTATCTCTACACCTGTGTAAAGACGGGCCTTCGTGATGCAGAGCTGCTGCTCAACAGAGGGCCACTCAGGCAAATCTCTTTTTTCGTGTTCCTCAGAAGAAAGCCAGACAGGCTTGGAATGTCACAGTTGTGGGATAGGTTTAGGTCAAACAATGACTGCTCTTTCATTTCTGCATCAACTATACCTTTAGTGACTGTGTTCATGCCTCTTGGCCGCAAAGCCTTGGTAGAATTGAGTTCCTCCTCAACAGAAACCCACCTAAACGATTGTGAAAAGAGATTCAGTGTTCCCGCCCAGTTTCGAACTGGGGACCTTTCGCGTGTGAGGCGAACGTGATAACCACTACACTACGGAAACCCACTTCCTAAGCAAGTCCGAAATCATTGTGTGCAGGCTCAGCAAAATGCGCATAAAGGCTAAACCTTCTGAAGCCAACTGCCGGCTCAAAGGGGTTCATACATTTCTTCAAAAGGGGACAGCTGTTTCTGCTCGGTTTCGAACCGAGGACCTTTCGCGTGTTAGGCGAACGTGATGACCACTACACTACAGAAACTCCACAGTCTAGCGCTAGAGTGCCTTTTGGGCGAATATTTATAGTGTGATGTGCCCGAAAGCAAATAGACAATCGGTGTAATTCCCACGCACAAGAGGACAGAGTTCATTCGGCCTGGCAGTCTATGCAGAGTTTCCTGAAACGCTACCCTTAACTTACCTCGGAATTAAACACTTGCAGCTTGATATCAAGCCGAAACCTGCCTTCCTGTGCTAGTCTCAAACTAACAAACCAAAAGTTCCAAGAACTCAGGAGAAACTCGAAAATTTCTCTTGGTGATTTTTGTTGGTCAAATTTTCGAGTTTCTCCAATCTTCTTGAAACTTTTAGTTTTTTTGAGCCGAGATTTCAAGTTTCTCCAATCTTATTGAAACTCACCACAGGGGTAGCACGTGTCCAGACTAGCATGGGAAATCAGGTTTTAGCTTGATATCTCTTCAGAAAGCTGAGACATGGACTTGCCACGTACAATCTATCCCATTGTAAAAAATACAGACTGTTTGTGGTCAGTGGAATTCTGAGGGTTTAACACCTCTGGGTGCTTCGGGAGTAAGCGAGGAGCCACCTGAACAGGTTTATTGGCAGATTCGTTGACCATTGTGTTGAATTTCAAGAAGGTTAGCCATGTGTTAGTAACTGCTACGGCTTGCATCATTTTATCAGAAAATAACACTCCAGATGGATGTGTTTTAAAGTTCGTCAAGGGGATAAAAAGGCTACTTGTGGGCACGTAGGGGATCAGGGGGACACATAGACAGCTTGCGGTCACAGTTTTTGTATTACCAGTGGACAGAAGCGCAATTAGTGGTCACATAGGCGGTGAGAGGGACTGATGGGCTGTTTGTGGTGACACAGGTGATCATTGGGACAGACAGGGCCGGCGCGCAGGGGTCTAAGGAGGGCCTGCCACGTACCCCCTTTTAGACACCCCTTGAGACCCTGCCTTACGTGATGGCCTAGGTGGAATAAGACCCTTACACAAGAGGACAGAGTTCATTCGGCGTGGCAGTCTACGCAGAGTTTCCTAAAATCTCGTCTTTGGTGTTTCTCAGAAGAAAGCCACACAGGCTTGGAATGTCACAGTTGTGGGTTAGGTTTAGGTCAAACAATGACTGCTCTTTCATTTCTGCATCAACTTTACCTTTAGTGACTGTATTAATGCCTATTGGCCGCAAAGCCTTGGAAGCGTTGAGTTCCTCCTGAACAGAAACCCACCTGAACAATTTTGAAAAAGAGATCCAGTGTTCCCGCCCAGTTTCGAACTGGGGACCTTTCGCGTGTAAGGCGAACGTGATAACCTCTACACTACGGAAACCTGTGTCGAAGGTGTCAGATCTTTTCATCTCATGCATCTTGGAGCGCGAATCAAATTACAAATTGCGTTGCGCTCTTCAGTTCACAAATACCTTCTATTTTTAGCAGCAAACCGGGAATTTCTCCAGTTGTTTGCGGGAATCCTCTGTGGCCATTTCTTCTTTGCTTTTTTCCCCACTTTCATTTAATATATGTATATTTATATGTTGTACGAAATATTGGGTCTTTGAGTGCACCGGCCATCTGTTCATCTAAACTACCAGGTCAAAAGTACAGAGTACTGTCTGCGTGGGTATTACCGCTGCCTAGTGTGGCTTAACAATTATCTCTACACCTGTGTAAAGACGGGCCTTCGTGATGCAGAGCTGCTGCTCAACAGAGGGCCACTCAGGCAAATCTCTTTTTTCGTGTTCCTCAGAAGAAAGCCAGACAGGCTTGGAATGTCACAGTTGTGGGATAGGTTTAGGTCAAACAATGACTGCTCTTTCCTTTCTGCATCAACTATACCTTTAGTGACTGTGTTCATGCCTCTTGGCCGCAAAGCCTTGCTAGAATTGAGTTCCTCCTCAACAGAAACCCACCTAAACGATTGTGAAAAGAGATTCAGTGTTCCCGCCCAGTTTCGAACTGGGGACCTTTCGCGTGTGAGGCGAACGTGATAACCACTACACTACGGAAACCCACTTCCTAAGCAAGTCCGAAATCATTGTGTGCAGGCTCAGCAAAATGCGCATAAAGGCTAAACCTTCTGAAGCCAACTGCCGGCTCAAAGGGGTTCATACATTTCTTCAAAAGGGGACAGCTGTTTCTGCTCGGTTTCGAACCGAGGACCTTTCGCGTGTTAGGCGAACGTGATGACCACTACACTACAGAAACTCCACAGTCTAGCGCTAGAGTGCCTTTTGGGCGAATATTTATAGTGTGATGTGCCCGAAAGCAAATAGACAATCGGCGTAATTCCCACGCACAAGAGGACAGAGTTCATTCGGCCTGGCAGTCTATGCAGAGTTTCCTGAAACGCTACCCTTAACTTACCTCGGAATTAAACACTTGCAGCTTGATATCAAGCCGAAATCTGCCTTCCTGTGCTAGTCTCAAACTAAGAAACCAAAAGTTCCAAGAACTCAGGAGAAACTCGAAAATTTCTCTTGGTGATTTTTGTTGGTCAAATTTTCGAGTTTCTCCAATCTTCTTGAAACTTTTAGTTTTTTTGAGCCGAGATTTCAAGTTTCTCCAATCTTATTGAAACTCACCACAGGGGTAGCACGTGTCCAGACTAGCATGGGAAATCAGGTTTTAGCTTGATATCTCTTCAGAAAGCTGAGACATGGACTTGCCACGTACAATCTATCCCATTGTAAAAAATACAGACTGTTTGTGGTCAGTGGAATTCTGAGGGTTTAACACCTCTGGGTGCTTCGGGAGTAAGCGAGGAGCCACCTGAACAGGTTTATTGGCAGATTCGTTGACCATTGTGTTGAATTTCAAGAAGGTTAGCCATGTGTTAGAAACTGCTACGGCTTGCATCATTTTATCAGAAAATAACACTCCAGATGGATGTGTTTTAAAGTTCGTCAAGGGGATAAAAAGGCTACTTGTGGGCACGTAGGGGATAAGGGGGACACATAGACAGCTTGCGGTCACAGTTTTTGTATTACCAGTGGACAGAAGCGCAATTAGTGGTCACATAGGCGGTGAGAGGGACTGATGGGCTGTTTGTGGTGACACAGGTGATCATTGGGACAGACAGGGCCGGCGCGCAGGGGTCTAAGGAGGGCCTGCCACGTACCCCCTTTTAGACACCCCTTGAGACCCTGCCTTACGTGATGGCCTAGGTGGAATAAGACCCTTACACAAGAGGACAGAGTTCATTCGGCGTGGCAGTCTACGCAGAGTTTCCTAAAATCTCGTCTTTGGTGTTTCTCAGAAGAAAGCCACACAGGCTTGGAATGTCACAGTTGTGGGTTAGGTTTAGGTCAAACAATGACTGCTCTTTCATTTCTGCATCAACTTTACCTTTAGTGACTGTATTAATGCCTATTGGCCGCAAAGCCTTGGAAGCGTTGAGTTCCTCCTGAACAGAAACCCACCTGAACAATTTTGAAAAAGAGATCCAGTGTTACCGCCCAGTTTCGAACTGGGGACCTTTCGCGTGTAAGGCGAACGTGATAACCTCTAGACTACAGGACCTGTGGCGAAGGTGTCAGATCTTTTCATCTCATCCATCTTGGAGCGCGAATCAAATTACAAATTGCGTTGCGCTCTTCAGTTCGCAAATACCTTCTATTTTTAGCAGCAAACCGGGAATTTCTCCAGTTGTTTGCGGGAATCCTCTGTGGCCATTTCTTCTTTGCTTTTTTCCCCACTTTCATTTAATATATGTATATTTATATGTTGTACGAAATATTGGGTCTTTGAGTGCACCGGCCATCTGTTCATCTAAACTACCAGGTCAAAAGTACAGAGTTCTATCTGCGTGGGTATTACCGCTGCCTAGTGTGGCTTAACAATTATCTCTACACCTGTGTAAAGACGGGCCTTCGTGATGCAGAGCTGCTGCTCAACAGAGGGCCACTCAGGCAAATCTCTTTTTTCGTGTTCCTCAGAAGAAAGCCAGACAGGCTTGAAATGTCACAGTTGTGGGATAGGTGTAGGTCAAACAATGACTGCTCTTTCATTTCTGCATCAACTATACCTTTAGTGACTGTGTTCATGCCTCTTGGCCGCAAAGCCTTGCTAGAATTGAGTTCCTCCTCAACAGAAACCCACCTAAACGATTGTGAAAAGAGATTCAGTGTTCCCGCCCAGTTTCGAACTGGGGACCTTTCGCGTGTGAGGCGAACGTGATAACCACTACACTACGGAAACCCACTTCCTAAGCAAGTCCGAAATCATTGTGTGCAGGCTCAGCAAAATGCGCATAAAGGCTAAAACTTCTGAAGCCAACTGCCGGCTCAAAGGGGTTCATACATTTCTTCAAAAGGGGACAGCTGTTTCTGCTCGGTTTCGAACCGAGGACCTTTCGCGTGTTAGGCGAACGTGATGACCACTACACTACAGAAACTCCACAGTCTAGCGCTAGAGTGCCTTTGGGGCGAATATTTATAGTGTGATGTGCCCGAAAGCAAATAGACAATCGGTGTAATTCCCACGCACAAGAGGACAGAGTTCATTCGGCCTGGCAGTCTATGCAGAGTTTCCTGAAACGCTACCCTTAACTTACCTCGGAATTAAACACTTGCAGCTTGATATCAAGCCGAAACCTGCCTTCCTGTGCTAGTCTCAAACTAACAAACCAAAAGTTCCAAGAACTCAGGAGAAACTCGAAAATTTCTCTTGGTGATTTTTGTTGGTCAAATTTTCGAGTTTCTCCAATCTTCTTGAAACTTTTAGTTTTTTTGAGCCGAGATTTCAAGTTTCTCCAATCTTATTGAAACTCACCACAGGGGTAGCACGTGTCCAGACTAGCATGGGAAATCAGGTTTTAGCTTGATATCTCCTCAGAAAGCTGAGACATGGACTTGCCACGTACAATCTATCCCATTGTAAAAAATACAGACTGTTTGTGGTCAGTGGAATTCTGAGGGTTTAACACCTCTGGGTGCTTCGGGAGTAAGCGAGGAGCCACCTGAACAGGTTTATTGGCAGATTCGTTGACCATTGTGTTGAATTTCAAGAAGGTTAGCCATGTGTTAGTAACTGCTACGGCTTGCATCATTTTATCAGAAAATAACACTCCAGATGGATGTGTTTTAAAGTTCGTCAAGGGGATAAAAAGGCTACTTGTGGGCACGTAGGGGATCAGGGGGACACATAGACAGCTTGCGGTCACAGTTTTTGTATTACCAGTGGACAGAAGCGCAATTAGTGGTCACATAGGCGGTGAGAGGGACTGATGGGCTGTTTGTGGTGACACAGGTGATCATTGGGACAGACAGGGCCGGCGCGCAGGGGTCTAAGGAGGGCCTGCCACGTACCCCCTTTTAGACACCCCTTGAGACCCTGCCTTACGTGATGGCCTAGGTGGAATAAGACCCTTACACAAGAGGACAGAGTTCATTCGGCGTGGCAGTCTACGCAGAGTTTCCTAAAATCTCGTCTTTGGTGTTTCTCAGAAGAAAGCCACACAGGCTTGGAATGTCACAGTTGTGGGTTAGGTTTAGGTCAAACAATGACTGCTCTTTCATTTCTGCATCAACTTTACCTTTAGTGACTGTATTAATGCCTATTGGCCGCAAAGCCTTGGAAGCGTTGAGTTCCTCCTGAACAGAAACCCACCTGAACAATTTTGAAAAAGAGATCCAGTGTTCCCGCCCAGTTTCGAACTGGGGACCTTTCGCGTGTAAGGCGAACGTGATAACCTCTAGACTACAGGACCTGTGGCGAAGGTGTCAGATCTTTTCATCTCATCCATCTTGGAGCGCGAATCAAATTACAAATTGCGTTGCGCTCTTCAGTTCGCAAATACCTTCTATTTTTAGCAGCAAACCGGGAATTTCTCCAGTTGTTTGCGGGAATCCTCTGTGGCCATTTCTTCTTTGCTTTTTTCCCCACTTTCATTTAATATATGTATATTTATATGTTGTACGAAATATTGGGTCTTTGAGTGCACCGGCCATCTGTTCATCTAAACTACCAGGTCAAAAGTACAGAGTTCTATCTGCGTGGGTATTACCGCTGCCTAGTGTGGCTTAACAATTATCTCTACACCTGTGTAAAGACGGGCCTTCGTGATGCAGAGCTGCTGCTCAACAGAGGGCCACTCAGGCAAATCTCTTTTTTCGTGTTCCTCAGAAGAAAGCCAGACAGGCTTGAAATGTCACAGTTGTGGGATAGGTGTAGGTCAAACAATGACTGCTCTTTCATTTCTGCATCAACTATACCTTTAGTGACTGTGTTCATGCCTCTTGGCCGCAAAGCCTTGCTAGAATTGAGTTCCTCCTCAACAGAAACCCACCTAAACGATTGTGAAAAGAGATTCAGTGTTCCCGCCCAGTTTCGAACTGGGGACCTTTCGCGTGTGAGGCGAACGTGATAACCACTACACTACGGAAACCCACTTCCTAAGCAAGTCCGAAATCATTGTGTGCAGGCTCAGCAAAATGCGCATAAAGGCTAAAACTTCTGAAGCCAACTGCCGGCTCAAAGGGGTTCATACATTTCTTCAAAAGGGGACAGCTGTTTCTGCTCGGTTTCGAACCGAGGACCTTTCGCGTGTTAGGCGAACGTGATGACCACTTCACTACAGAAACTCCACAGTCTAGCGCTAGAGTGCCTTTGGGGCGAATATTTATAGTGTGATGTGCCCGAAAGCAAATAGACAATCGGTGTAATTCCCACGCACAAGAGGACAGAGTTCATTCGGCCTGGCAGTCTATGCAGAGTTTCCTGAAACGCTACCCTTAACTTACCTCGGAATTAAACACTTGCAGCTTGATATCAAGCCGAAACCTGCCTTCCTGTGCTAGTCTCAAACTAACAAACCAAAAGTTCCAAGAACTCAGGAGAAACTCGAAAATTTCTCTTGGTGATTTTTGTTGGTCAAATTTTCGAGTTTCTCCAATCTTCTTGAAACTTTTAGTTTTTTTGAGCCGAGATTTCAAGTTTCTCCAATCTTATTGAAACTCACCACAGGGGTAGCACGTGTCCAGACTAGCATGGGAAATCAGGTTTTAGCTTGATATCTCTTCAGAAAGCTGAGACATGGACTTGCCACGTACAATCTATCCCATTGTAAAAAAATACAGACTGTTTGTGGTCAGTGGAATTCTGAGGGTTTAACACCTCTGGGTGCTTCGGGAGTAAGCGAGGAGCCACCTGAACAGGTTTATTGGCAGATTAGTTGACCATTGTGTTGAATTTCAAGAAGGTTAGCCATGTGTTAGAAACTGCTACGGCTTGCATCATTTTATCAGAAAATAACACTCCAGATGGATGTGTTTTAAAGTTCGTCAAGGGGATAAAAAGGCTACTTGTGGGCACGTAGGGGATAAGGGGGACACATAGACAGCTTGCGGTCACAGTTTTTGTATTACCAGTGGACAGAAGCGCAATTAGTGGTCACATAGGCGGTGAGAGGGACTGATGGGCTGTTTGTGGTGACACAGGTGATCATTGGGACAGACAGGGCCGGCGCGCAGGGATCTAAGGAGGGCCTGCCACGTACCCCCTTTTAGACACCCCTTGAGACCCTGCCTTACGTGATGGCCTAGGTGGAATAAGACCCTTACACAAGAGGACAGAGTTCATTCGGCGTGGCAGTCTACGCAGAGTTTCCTAAAATCTCGTCTTTGGTGTTTCTCAGAAGAAAGCCACACAGGCTTGGAATGTCACAGTTGTGGGTTAGGTTTAGGTCAAACAATGACTGCTCTTTCATTTCTGCATCAACTTTACCTTTAGTGACTGTATTAATGCCTATTGGCCGCAAAGCCTTGGAAGCGTTGAGTTCCTCCTGAACAGAAACCCACCTGAACAATTTTGAAAAAGATATCCAGTGTTCCCGCCCAGTTTCGAACTGGGGACCTTTCGCGTGTAAGGCGAACGTGATAACCTCTAGACTACGGGACCTGTGGTGAAGGTGTCAGATCTTTTCATCTCATCCATCTTGGAGCGCGAATCAAATTACAAATTGCGTTGCGCTCTTCAGTTCGCAAATACCTTCTATTTTTAGCATTAAACCGGGAATTTCTCCAGTTGTTTGCGGGAATCCTCTGTGGCCATTTCTTCTTTGCTTTTTTCCCCACTTTCATTTAATATATGTATATTTATATGTTGTACGAAATATTGGGTCTTTGAGTGCACCGGCCATCTGTTCATCTAAACTACCAGGTCAAAAGTACAGAGTACTGTCTGCGTGGGTATTACCGCTGCCTAGTGTGGCTTAACAATTATCTCTACACCTGTGTAAAGACGGGCCTTCGTGATGCAGAGCTGCTGCTCAACAGAGGGCCACTCAGGCAAATCTCTTTTTTCGTGTTCCTCAGAAGAAAGCCAGACAGGCTTGGAATGTCACAGTTGTGGGATAGGTTTAGGTCAAACAATGACTGCTCTTTCATTTCTGCATCAACTATACCTTTAGTGACTGTGTTCATGCCTCTTGGCCGCAAAGCCTTGCTAGAATTGAGTTCCTCCTCAACAGAAACCCACCTAAACGATTGTGAAAAGAGATTCAGTGTTCCCGCCCAGTTTCGAACTGGGGACCTTTCGCGTGTGAGGCGAACGTGATAACCACTACACTACGGAAACCCACTTCCTAAGCAAGTCCGAAATCATTGTGTGCAGGCTCAGCAAAATGCGCATAAAGGCTAAACCTTCTGAAGCCAACTGCCGGCTCAAAGGGGTTCATACATTTCTTCAAAAGGGGACAGCTGTTTCTGCTCGGTTTCGAACCGAGGACCTTTCGCGTGTTAGGCGAACGTGATGACCACTACACTACAGAAACTCCACAGTCTAGCGCTAGAGTGCCTTTTGGGCGAATATTTATAGTGTGATGTGCCCGAAAGCAAATAGACAATCGGCGTAATTCCCACGCACAAGAGGACAGAGTTCATTCGGCCTGGCAGTCTATGCAGAGTTTCCTGAAACGCTACCCTTAACTTACCTCGGAATTAAACACTTGCAGCTTGATATCAAGCCGAAATCTGCCTTCCTGTGCTAGTCTCAAACTAAGAAACCAAAAGTTCCAAGAACTCAGGAGAAACTCGAAAATTTCTCTTGGTGATTTTTGTTGGTCAAATTTTCGAGTTTCTCCAATCTTCTTGAAACTTTTAGTTTTTTTGAGCCGAGATTTCAAGTTTCTCCAATCTTATTGAAACTCACCACAGGGGTAGCACGTGTCCAGACTAGCATGGGAAATCAGGTTTTAGCTTGATATCTCTTCAGAAAGCTGAGACATGGACTTGCCACGTACAATCTATCCCATTGTAAAAAATACAGACTGTTTGTGGTCAGTGGAATTCTGAGGGTTTAACACCTCTGGGTGCTTCGGGAGTAAGCGAGGAGCCACCTGAACAGGTTTATTGGCAGATTCGTTGACCATTGTGTTGAATTTCAAGAAGGTTAGCCATGTGTTAGAAACTGCTACGGCTTGCATCATTTTATCAGAAAATAACACTCCAGATGGATGTGTTTTAAAGTTCGTCAAGGGGATAAAAAGGCTACTTGTGGGCACGTAGGGGATAAGGGGGACACATAGACAGCTTGCGGTCACAGTTTTTGTATTACCAGTGGACAGAAGCGCAATTAGTGGTCACATAGGCGGTGAGAGGGACTGATGGGCTGTTTGTGGTGACACAGGTGATCATTGGGACAGACAGGGCCGGCGCGCAGGGGTCTAAGGAGGGCCTGCCACGTACCCCCTTTTAGACACCCCTTGAGACCCTGCCTTACGTGATGGCCTAGGTGGAATAAGACCCTTACACAAGAGGACAGAGTTCATTCGGCGTGGCAGTCTACGCAGAGTTTCCTAAAATCTGGCTTGGAATGTCACAGTTGTGGGTTAGGTTTAGGTCAAACAATGACTGCTCTTTCATTTCTGCATCAACTTTACCTTTAGTGACTGTATTAATGCCTATTGGCCGCAAAGCCTTGGAAGCGTTGAGTTCCTCCTGAACAGAAACCCACCTGAACAATTTTGAAAAAGAGATCCAGTGTTCCCGCCCAGTTTCGAACTGGGGACCTTTCGCGTGTAAGGCGAACATGATAACCTCTACACTACGGAAACCTGTGGCGAAGGTGTCAGACCTTTTCATCTCATGCATCTTGGAGCGCGAATCAAATTACAAATTGCGTTGCGCTCTTCAGTTCGCAAATACCTTCTATTTTTAGCAGCAAACCGGGAATTTCTCCAGTTGTTTGCGGGAATCCTCTGTGGCCATTTCTTCTTTGCTTTTTTCCCCACTTTCATTTAATATGTGTATATTTATATGTTGTACGAAATATTGGGTCTTTGACTGCACCGGCCATCTGTTCATCTAAACTACCAGGTCAAAAGTACAGAGTACTGTCTGCGTGGGTATTACCGCTGCCTAGTGTGGCTTAACAATTATCTCTACACCTGTGTTAAGACGGGCCTTCGTGATGCAGAGCTGCTGCTCAACAGAGGGCCACTCAGGCAAATCTCTTTTTTCGTGTTCCTCAGAAGAAAGCCAGACAGGCTTGGAATGTCACAGTTGTGGGATAGGTTTAGGTCAAACAATGACTGCTCTTTCATTTCTGCATCAACTATACCTTTAGTGACTGTGTTCATGCCTCTTGGCCGCAAAGCCTTGCTAGAATTGAGTTCCTCCTCAACAGAAACCCACCTAAACGATTGTGAAAAGAGATTCAGTGTTCCCGCCCAGTTTCGAACTGGGGACCTTTCGCGTGTGAGGCGAACGTGATAACCACTACACTACGGAAACCCACTTCCTAAGCAAGTCCGAAATCATTTTGTGCAGGCTCAGCAAAATGCGCATAAAGGCTAAACCTTCTGAAGCCAACTGCCGGCTCAAAGGGGTTCATACATTTCTTCAAAAGGGGACAGCTGTTTCTGCTCGGTTTCGAACCGAGGACCTTTCGCGTGTTAGGCGAACGTGATGACCACTACACTACAGAAACTCCACAGTCTAGCGCTAGAGTGCCTTTTGGGCGAATATTTATAGTGTGATGTGCCCGAAAGCAAATAGACAATCGGCGTAATTCCCACGCACAAGAGGACAGAGTTCATTCGGCCTGGCAGTCTATGCAGAGTTTCCTGAAACGCTACCCTTAACTTACCTCGGAATTAAACACTTGCAGCTTGATATCAAGCCGAAATCTGCCTTCCTGTGCTAGTCTCAAACTAAGAAACCAAAAGTTCCAAGAACTCAGGAGAAACTCGAAAATTTCTCTTGGTGATTTTTGTTGGTCAAATTTTCGAGTTTCTCCAATCTTCTTGAAACTTTTAGTTTTTTTGAGCCGAGATTTCAAGTTTCTCCAATCTTATTGAAACTCACCACAGGGGTAGCACGTGTCCAGACTAGCATGGGAAATCAGGTTTTAGCTTGATATCTCTTCAGAAAGCTGAGACATGGACTTGCCATGTACAATCTATCCCATTGTAAAAAATACAGACTGTTTGTGGTCAGTGGAATTCTGAGGGTTTAACACCTCTGGGTGCTTCGGGAGTAAGCGAGGAGCCACCTGAACAGGTTTATTGGCAGATTCGTTGACCATTGTGTTGAATTTCAAGAAGGTTAGCCATGTGTTAGAAACTGCTACGGCTTGCATCATTTTATCAGAAAATAACACTCCAGATGGATGTGTTTTAAAGTTCGTCAAGGGGATAAAAAGGCTACTTGTGGGCACGTAGGGGATAAGGGGGACACATAGACAGCTTGCGGTCACAGTTTTTGTATTACCAGTGGACAGAAGCGCAATTAGTGGTCACATAGGCGGTGAGAGGGACTGATGGGCTGTTTGTGGTGACACAGGTGATCATTGGGACAGACAGGGCCGGCGCGCAGGGGTCTAAGGAGGGCCTGCCACGTACCCCCTTTTAGACACCCCTTGAGACCCTGCCTTACGTGATGGCCTAGGTGGAATAAGACCCTTACACAAGAGGACAGAGTTCATTCGGCGTGGCAGTTCTACGCAGAGTTTCCTAAAATCTGGCTTGGAATGTCACAGTTGTGGGTTAGGTTTAGGTCAAACAATGACTGCTCTTTCATTTCTGCATTAACTTTACCTTTAGTGACTGTATTAATGCCTATTGGCCGCAAAGCCTTGGAAGCGTTGAGTTCCTCCTGAACAGAAACCCACCTGAACAATTTTGAAAAAGAGATCCAGTGTTCCCGCCCAGTTTCGAACTGGGGACCTTTCGCATGTAAGGCGAACATGATAACCTCTACACTACGGAAACCTGTGGCGAAGGTGTCAGACCTTTTCATCTCATGCATCTTGGAGCGCGAATCAAATTACAAATTGCGTTGCGCTCTTCAGTTCGCAAATACCTTCTATTTTTAGCAGCAAACCGGGAATTTCTCCAGTTGTTTGCGGGAATCCTCTGTGGCCATTTCTTCTTTGCTTTTTTCCCCACTTTCATTTAATATGTGTATATTTATATGTTGTACGAAATATTGGGTCTTTGACTGCACCGGCCATCTGTTCATCTAAACTACCAGGTCAAAAGTACAGAGTACTGTCTGCGTGGGTATTACCGCTGCCTAGTGTGGCTTAACAATTATCTCTACACCTGTGTAAAGACGGGCCTTCGTGATGCAGAGCTGCTGCTCAACAGAGGGCCACTCAGGCAAATCTCTTTTTTCGTGTTCCTCAGAAGAAAGCCAGACAGGCTTGGAATGTCACAGTTGTGGGATAGGTTTAGGTCAAACAATGACTGCTCTTTCATTTCTGCATCAACTATACCTTTAGTGACTGTGTTCATGCCTCTTGGCCGCAAAGCCTTGCTAGAATTGAGTTCCTCCTCAACAGAAACCCACCTAAACGATTGTGAAAAGAGATTCAGTGTTCCCGCCCAGTTTCGAACTGGGGACCTTTCGCGTGTGAGGCGAACGTGATAACCACTACACTACGGAAACCCACTTCCTAAGCAAGTCCGAAATCATTGTGTGCAGGCTCAGCAGAATGCGCTTAAAGGCTAAACCTTCTGAAGCCAACTGCCGGCTCAAAGGGGTTCATACATTTCTTCAAAAGGGGACAGCTGTTTCTGCTCGGTTTCGAACCGAGGACCTTTCGCGTGTTAGGCGAACGTGATGACCACTACACTACAGAAACTCCACAGTCTAGCGCTAGAGTGCCTTTTGGGCGAATATTTATAGTGTGATGTGCCCGAAAGCAAATAGACAATCGGCGTAATTCCCACGCACAAGAGGACAGAGTTCATTCGGCCTGGCAGTCTATGCAGAGTTTCCTGAAACGCTACCCTTAACTTACCTCGGAATTAAACACTTGCAGCTTGATATCAAGCCGAAACCTGCCTTCCTGTGCTAGTCTCAAACTAACAAACCAAAAGTTCCAAGAACTCAGGAGAAACTCGAAAATTTCTCTTGGTGATTTTTGTTGGTCAAATTTTCGAGTTTCTCCAATCTTCTTGAAACTTTTAGTTTTTTTGAGCCGAGATTTCAAGTTTCTCCAATCTTATTGAAACTCACCACAGGGGTAGCACGTGTCCAGACTAGCATGGGAAATCAGGTTTTAGCTTGATATCTCTTCAGAAAGCTGAGACATGGACTTGCCACGTACAATCTATCCCATTGTAAAAAATACAGACTGTTTGTGGTCAGTGGAATTCTGAGGGTTTAACACCTCTGGGTGCTTCGGGAGTAAGCGAGGAGCCACCTGAACAGGTTTATTGGCAGATTCGTTGACCATTGTGTTGAATTTCAAGAAGGTTAGCCATGTGTTAGAAACTGCTACGGCTTGCATCATTTTATCAGAAAATAACACTCCAGATGGATGTGTTTTAAAGTTCGTCAAGGGGATAAAAAGGCTACTTGTGGGCACGTAGGGGATCAGGGGGACACATAGACAGCTTGCGGTCACAGTTTTTGTATTACCAGTGGACAGAAGCGCAATTAGTGGTCACATAGGCGGTGAGAGGGACTGATGGGCTGTTTGTGGTGACACAGGTGATCATTGGGACAGACAGGGCCGGCGCGCAGGGGTCTAAGGAGGGCCTGCCACGTACCCCCTTTTAGACACCCCTTGAGACCCTGCCTTACGTGATGGCCTAGGTGGAATAAGACCCTTACACAAGAGGACAGAGTTCATTCGGCGTGGCAGTCTACGCAGAGTTTCCTAAAATCTCGTCTTTGGTGTTTCTCAGAAGAAAGCCACACAGGCTTGGAATGTCACAGTTGTGGGTTAGGTTTAGGTCAAACAATGACTGCTCTTTCATTTCTGCATCAACTTTACCTTTAGTGACTGTATTAATGCCTATTGGCCGCAAAGCCTTGGAAGCGTTGAGTTCCTCCTGAACAGAAACCCACCTGAACAATTTTGAAAAAGAGATCCAGTGTTCCCGCCCAGTTTCGAACTGGGGACCTTTCGCGTGTAAGGCGAACGTGATAACCTCTACACTACGGAAACCTGTGGCGAAGGTGTCAGACCTTTTCATCTCATGCATCTTGGAGCGCGAATCAAATTACAAATTGCGTTGCGCTCTTCAGTTCGCAAATACCTTCTATTTTTAGAAGCAAACCGGGAATTTCTCCAGTTGTTTGCGGGAATCCTCTGTGGCCATTTCTTCTTTGCTTTTTTCCCCACTTTCATTTAATATGTGTATATTTATATGTTGTACGAAATATTGGGTCTTTGACTGCACCGGCCATCTGTTCATCTAAACTACCAGGTCAAAAGTACAGAGTACTGTCTGCGTGGGTATTACCGCTGCCTAGTGTGGCTTAACAATTATCTCTACACCTGTGTAAAGACGGGCCTTCGTGATGCAGAGCTGCTGCTCAACAGAGGGCCACTCAGGCAAATCTCTTTTTTCGTGTTCCTCAGAAGAAAGCCAGACAGGCTTGGAATGTCACAGTTGTGGGATAGGTTTAGGTCAAACAATGACTGCTCTTTCATTTCTGCATCAACTATACCTTTAGTGACTGTGTTCATGCCTCTTGGCCGCAAAGCCTTGCTAGAATTGAGTTCCTCCTCAACAGAAACCCACCTAAACGATTGTGAAAAGAGATTCAGTGTTCCCGCCCAGTTTCGAACTGGGGACCTTTCGCGTGTGAGGCGAACGTGATAACCACTACACTACGGAAACCCACTTCCTAAGCAAGTCCGAAATCATTGTGTGCAGGCTCAGCAAAATGCGCATAAAGGCTAAACCTTCTGAAGCCAACTGCCGGCTCAAAGGGGTTCATACATTTCTTCAAAAGGGGACAGCTGTTTCTGCTCGGTTTCGAACCGAGGACCTTTCGCGTGTTAGGCGAACGTGATGACCACTACACTACAGAAACTCCACAGTCTAGCGCTAGAGTGCCTTTTGGGCGAATATTTATAGTGTGATGTGCCCGAAAGCAAATAGACAATCGGCGTAATTCCCACGCACAAGAGGACAGAGTTCATTCGGCCTGGCAGTCTATGCAGAGTTTCCTGAAACGCTACCCTTAACTTACCTCGGAATTAAACACTTGCAGCTTGATATCAAGCCGAAACCTGCCTTCCTGTGCTAGTCTCAAACTAACAAACCAAAAGTTCCAAGAACTCAGGAGAAACTCGAAAATTTCTCTTGGTGATTTTTGTTGGTCAAATTTTCGAGTTTCTCCAATCTTCTTGAAACTTTTAGTTTTTTTGAGCCGAGATTTCAAGTTTCTCCAATCTTATTGAAACTCACCACAGGGGTAGCACGTGTCCAGACTAGCATGGGAAATCAGGTTTTAGCTTGATATCTCTTCAGAAAGCTGAGACATGGACTTGCCACGTACAATCTATCCCATTGTAAAAAATACAGACTGTTTGTGGTCAGTGGAATTCTGAGGGTTTAACACCTCTGGGTGCTTCGGGAGTAAGCGAGGAGCCACCTGAACAGGTTTATTGGCAGATTCGTTGACCATTGTGTTGAATTTCAAGAAGGTTAGCCATGTGTTAGAAACTGCTACGGCTTGCATCATTTTATCAGAAAATAACACTCCAGATGGATGTGTTTTAAAGTTTGTCAAGGGGATAAAAAGGCTACTTGTGGGCACGTAGGGGATCAGGGGGACACATAGACAGCTTGCGGTCACAGTTTTTGTATTACCAGTGGACAGAAGCGCAATTAGTGGTCACATAGGCGGTGAGAGGGACTGATGGGCTGTTTGTGGTGACACAGGTGATCATTGGGACAGACAGGGCCGGCGCGCAGGGGTCTAAGGAGGGCCTGCCACGTACCCCCTTTTAGACACCCCTTGAGACCCTGCCTTACGTGATGGCCTAGGTGGAATAAGACCCTTACACAAGAGGACAGAGTTCATTCGGCGTGGCAGTCTACGCAGAGTTTCCTAAAATCTCGTCTTTGGTGTTTCTCAGAAGAAAGCCACACAGGCTTGGAATGTCACAGTTGTGGGTTAGGTTTAGGTCAAACAATGACTGCTCTTTCATTTCTGCATCAACTTTACCTTTAGTGACTGTATTAATGCCTATTGGCCGCAAAGCCTTGGAAGCGTTGAGTTCCTCCTGAACAGAAACCCACCTGAACAATTTTGAAAAAGAGATCCAGTGTTCCCGTCCAGTTTCGAACTGGGGACCTTTCGCGTGTAAGGCGAACGTGATAACCTCTACACTACGGAAACCTGTGGCGAAGGTGTCAGACCTTTTCATCTCATGCATCTTGGAGCGCGAATCAAATTACAAATTGCGTTGCGCTCTTCAGTTCGCAAATACCTTCTATTTTTAGCAGCAAACCGGGAATTTCTCCAGTTGTTTGCGGGAATCCTCTGTGGCCATTTCTTCTTTGCTTTTTTCCCCACTTTCATTTAATATATGTATATTTATATGTTGTACGAAATATTGGGTCTTTGAGTGCACCGGCCATCTGTTCATCTAAACTACCAGGTCAAAAGTACAGAGTACTGTCTGCGTGGGTATTACCGCTGCCTAGTGTGGCTTAACAATTATCTCTACACCTGTGTAAAGACGGGCCTTCGTGATGCAGAGCTGCTGCTCAACAGAGGGCCACTCAGGCAAATCTCTTTTTTCGTGTTCCTCAGAAGAAAGCCAGACAGGCTTGGAATGTCACAGTTGTGGGATAGGTTTAGGTCAAACAATGACTGCTCTTTCATTTCTGCATCAACTATACCTTTAGTGACTGTGTTCATGCCTCTTGGCCGCAAAGCCTTGCTAGAATTGAGTTCCTCCTCAACAGAAACCCACCTAAACGATTGTGAAAAGAGATTCAGTGTTCCCGCCCAGTTTCGAACTGGGGACCTTTCGCGTGTGAGGTGAACGTGATAACCACTACACTACGGAAACCCACTTCCTAAGCAAGTCCGAAATCATTGTGTGCAGGCTCAGCAAAATGCGCATAAAGGCTAAACATTCTGAAGCCAACTGCCGGCTCAAAGGGGTTCATACATTTCTTCAAAAGGGGACAGCTGTTTCTGCTCGGTTTCGAACCGAGGACCTTTCGTGTGTTAGGCGAACGTGATGACCACTACACTACAGAAACTCCACAGTCTAGCGCTAGAGTGCCTTTTGGGCGAATATTTATAGTGTGATGTGCCCGAAAGCAAATAGACAATCGGCGTAATTCCCACGCACAAGAGGACAGAGTTCATTCGGCCTGGCAGTCTATGCAGTTTCCTGAAACGCTACCCTTAACTTACCTCGGAATTAAACACTTGCAGCTTGATATCAAGCCGAAACCTGCCTTCCTGTGCTAGTCTCAAACTAACAAACCAAAAGTTCCAGGAACTCAGGAGAAACTCGAAAATTTCTCTTGGTGATTTTTGTTGGTCAAATTTTCGAGTTTCTCCAATCTTCTTGAAACTTTTAGTTTTTTTGAGCCAAGATTTCAAGTTTCTCCAATCTTATTGAAACTCACCACAGGGGTAGCACGTGTCCAGACTAGCATGGGAAATCAGGTTTTAGCTTGATATCTCTTCAGAAAGCTGAGACATGGACTTGCCACGTACAATCTATCCCATTGTAAAAAATACAGACTGTTTGTGGTCAGTGGAATTCTGAGGGTTTAACACCTCTGGGTGCTTCGGGAGTAAGCGAGGAGCCACCTGAACAGGTTTATTGGCAGATTCGTTGACCATTGTGTTGAATTTCAAGAAGGTTAGCCATGTGTTAGAAACTGCTACGGCTTGCATCATTTTATCAGAAAATAACACTCCAGATGGATGTGTTTTAAAGTTCGTCAAGGGGATAAAAAGGCTACTTGTGGGCACGTAGGGGATCAGGGGGACACATAGACAGCTTGCGGTCACAGTTTTTGTATTACCAGTGGACAGAAGCGCAATTAGTGGTCACATAGGCGGTGAGAGGGACGGATGGGCTGTTTGTGGTGACACAGGTGATCATTGGGACAGACAGGGCCGGCGCGCAGGGGTCTAAGGAGGGCCTGCCACGTACCCCCTTTTAGACACCCCTTGAGACCCTGCCTTACGTGATGGCCTAGGTGGAATAAGACCCTTACACAAGAGGACAGAGTTCATTCGGCGTGGCAGTCTACGCAGAGTTTCCTAAAATCTCGTCTTTGGTGTTTCTCAGAAGAAAGCCACACAGGCTTGGAATGTCACAGTTGTGGGTTAGGTTTAGGTCAAACAATGACTGCTCTTTCATTTCTGCATCAACTTTACCTTTAGTGACTGTATTAATGCCTATTGGCCGCAAAGCCTTGGAAGCGTTGAGTTCCTCCTGAACAGAAACCCACCTGAACAATTTTGAAAAAGAGATCCAGTGTTCCCGCCCAGTTTCGAACTGGGGACCTTTCGCGTGTAAGGCGCACGTGATAACCTCTACACTACGGAAACCTGTGGCGAAGGTGTCAGACCTTTTCATCTCATGCATCTTGGAGCGCGAATCAAATTACAAATTGCGTTGCGCTCTTCAGTTCGCAAATACCTTCTATTTTTAGCAGCAAACCGGGAATTTCTCCAGTTGTTTGCGGGAATCCTCTGTGGCCATTTCTTCTTTGCTTTTTTCCCCACTTTCATTTAATATATGTATATTTATATGTTGTACGAAATATTGGGTCTTTGAGTGCACCGGCCATCTGTTCATCTAAACTGCCAGGTCAAAAGTACAGAGTACTGTCTGCGTGGGTATTACCGCTGCCTAGTGTGGCTTAACAATTATCTCTACACCTGTGTAAAGACGGGCCTTCGTGATGCAGAGCTGCTGCTCAACAGAGGGCCACTCAGGCAAATCTCTTTTTTCGTGTTCCTCAGAAGAAAGCCAGACAGGCTTGGAATGTCACAGTTGTGGGATAGGTTTAGGTCAAACAATGACTGCTCTTTCATTTCTGCATCAACTATACCTTTAGTGACTGTGTTCATGCCTCTTGGCCGCAAAGCCTTGCTAGAATTGAGTTCCTCCTCAACAGAAACCCACCTAAACGATTGTGAAAAGAGATTCAGTGTTCCCGCCCAGTTTCGAACTGGGGACCTTTCGCGTGTGAGGCGAACGTGATAACCAGTACACTACGGAAACCCACTTCCTAAGCAAGTCCGAAATCATTGTGTGCAGGCTCAGCAAAATGCGCATAAAGGCTAAACCTTCTGAAGCCAACTGCCGGCTCAAAGGGGTTCATACATTTCTTCAAAAGGGGACAGCTGTTTCTGCTCGGTTTCGAACCGAGGACCTTTCGCGTGCTAGGCGAACGTGATGACCACTACACTACAGAAACTCCACAGTCTAGCGCTAGAGTGCCTTTTGGGCGAATATTTATAGTGTGATGTGCCCGAAAGCAAATAGACAATCGGCGTAATTCCCACGCACAAGAGGACAGAGTTCATTCGGCCTGGCAGTCTATGCAGTTTCCTGAAACGCTACCCTTAACTTACCTCGGAATTAAACACTTGCAGCTTGATATCAAGCCGAAACCTGCCTTCCTGTGCTAGTCTCAAACTAACAAACCAAAAGTTCCAGGAACTCAGGAGAAACTCGAAAATTTCTCTTGGTGATTTTTGTTGGTCAAATTTTCGAGTTTCTCCAATCTTCTTGAAACTTTTAGTTTTTTTGAGCCAAGATTTCAAGTTTCTCCAATCTTATTGAAACTCACCACAGGGGTAGCACGTGTCCAGACTAGCATGGGAAATCAGGTTTTAGCTTGATATCTCTTCAGAAAGCTGAGACATGGACTTGCCACGTACAATCTATCCCATTGTAAAAAATACAGACTGTTTGTGGTCAGTGGAATTCTGAGGGTTTAACACCTCTGGGTGCTTCGGGAGTAAGCGAGGAGCCACCTGAACAGGTTTATTGGCAGATTCGTTGACCATTGTGTTGAATTTCAAGAAGGTTAGCCATGTGTTAGAAACTGCTACGGCTTGCATCATTTTATCAGAAAATAACACTCCAGATGGATGTGTTTTAAAGTTCGTCAAGGGGATAAAAAGGCTACTTGTGGGCACGTAGGGGATCAGGGGGACACATAGACAGCTTGCGGTCACAGTTTTTGTATTACCAGTGGACAGAAGCGCAATTAGTGGTCACATAGGCGGTGAGAGGGACGGATGGGCTGTTTGTGGTGACACAGGTGATCATTGGGACAGACAGGGCCGGCGCGCAGGGGTCTAAGGAGGGCCTGCCACGTACCCCCTTTTAGACACCCCTTGAGACCCTGCCTTACGTGATGGCCTAGGTGGAATAAGACCCTTACACAAGAGGACAGAGTTCATTCGGCGTGGCAGTCTACGCAGAGTTTCCTAAAATCTCGTCTTTGGTGTTTCTCAGAAGAAAGCCACACAGGCTTGGAATGTCACAGTTGTGGGTTAGGTTTAGGTCAAACAATGACTGCTCTTTCATTTCTGCATCAACTTTACCTTTAGTGACTGTATTAATGCCTATTGGCCGCAAAGCCTTGGAAGCGTTGAGTTCCTCCTGAACAGAAACCCACCTGAACAATTTTGAAAAAGAGATCCAGTGTTCCCGCCCAGTTTCGAACTGGGGACCTTTCGCGTGTAAGGCGAACGTGATAACCTCTACACTACGGAAACCTGTGGCGAAGGTGTCAGACCTTTTCATCTCATGCATCTTGGAGCGCGAATCAAATTACAAATTGCGTTGCGCTCTTCAGTTCGCAAATACCTTCTATTTTTAGCAGCAAACCGGGAATTTCTCCAGTTGTTTGCGGGAATCCTCTGTGGCCATTTCTTCTTTGCTTTTTTCCCCACTTTCATTTAATATATGTATATTTATATGTTGTACGAAATATTGGGTCTTTGAGTGCACCGGCCATCTGTTCATCTAAACTACCAGGTCAAAAGTACAGAGTACTGTCTGCGTGGGTATTACCGCTGCCTAGTGTGGCTTAACAATTATCTCTACACCTGTGTAAAGACGGGCCTTCGTGATGCAGAGCTGCTGCTCAACAGAGGGCCACTCAGGCAAATCTCTTTTTTCGTGTTCCTCAGAAGAAAGCCAGACAGGCTTGGAATGTCACAGTTGTGGGATAGGTTTAGGTCAAACAATGACTGCTCTTTCATTTCTGCATCAACTATACCTTTAGTGACTGTGTTCATGCCTCTTGGCCGCAAAGCCTTGCTAGAATTGAGTTCCTCCTCAACAGAAGCCCACCTAAACGATTGTGAAAAGAGATTCAGTGTTCCCGCCCAGTTTCGAACTGGGGACCTTTCGCGTGTGAGGCGAACGTGATAACCAGTACACTACGGAAACCCACTTCCTAAGCAAGTCCGAAATCATTGTGTGCAGGCTCAGCAAAATGCGCATAAAGGCTAAACCTTCTGAAGCCAACTGCCGGCTCAAAGGGGTTCATACATTTCTTCAAAAGGGGACAGCTGTTTCTGCTCGGTTTCGAACCGAGGACCTTTCGCGTGTTAGGCGAACGTGATGACCACTACACTACAGAAACTCCACAGTCTAGCGCTAGAGTGCCTTTTGGGCGAATATTTATAGTGTGATGTGCCCGAAAGCAAATAGACAATCGGCGTAATTCCCACGCACAAGAGGACAGAGTTCATTCGGCCTGGCAGTCTATGCAGAGTTTCCTGAAACGCTACCCTTAACTTACCTCGGAATTAAACACTTGCAGTTTGATATCAAGCCGAAACCTGCCTTCCTGTGCTAGTCTCAAACTAACAAACCAAAAGTTCCAAGAACTCAGGAGAAACTCGAAAATTTCTCTTGGTGATTTTTGTTGGTCAAATTTTCGAGTTTCTCCAATCTTCTTGAAACTTTTAGTTTTTTTGAGCTGAGATTTCAAGTTTCTCCAATCTTATTGAAACTCACCACAGGGGTAGCACGTGTCCAGACTAGCATGGGAAATCAGGTTTTAGCTTGATATCTCTTCAGAAAGCTGAGACATGGACTTGCCACGTACAATCTATCCCATTGTAAAAAATACAGACTGTTTGTGGTCAGTGGAATTCTGAGGGTTTAACACCTCTGGGTTCTTCGGGAGTAAGCGAGGAGCCACCTGAACAGGTTTATTGGCAGATTCGTTGACCATTGTGTTGAATTTCAAGAAGGTTAGCCATGTGTTAGAAACTGCTACGGCTTGCATCATTTTATCAGAAAATAACACTCCAGATGGATGTGTTTTAAAGTTCGTCAAGGGGATAAAAAGGCTACTTGTGGGCACGTAGGGGATCAGGGGGACACATAGACAGCTTGCGGTCACAGTTTTTGTATTACCAGTGGACAGAAGCGCAATTAGTGGTCACATAGGCGGTGAGAGGGACTGATGGGCTGTTTGTGGTGACACAGGTGATCATTGGGACAGACAGGGCCGGCGCGCAGGGGTCTAAGGAGGGCCTGCCACGTACCCCCTTTTAGACACCCCTTGAGACCCTGCCTTACGTGATGGCCTAGGTGGAATAAGACCCTTACACAAGAGGACAGAGTTCATTCGGCGTGGCAGTCTACGCAGAGTTTCCTAAAATCTCGTCTTTGGTGTTTCTCAGAAGAAAGCCACACAGGCTTGGAATGTCACAGTTGTGGGTTAGGTTTAGGTCAAACAATGACTGCTCTTTCATTTCTGCATCAACTTTACCTTTAGTGACTGTATTAATGCCTATTGGCCGCAAAGCCTTGGAAGCGTTGAGTTCCTCCTGAACAGAAACCCACCTGAACAATTTTGAAAAAGAGATCCAGTGTTCCCGCCCAGTTTCGAACTGGGGACCTTTCGCGTGTAAGGCGAACGTGATAACCTCTACACTACGGAAACCTGTGGCGAAGGTGTCAGATCTTTTCATCTCATGCATCTTGGAGCGCGAATCAAATTACAAATTGCGTTGCGCTCTTCAGTTCGCAAATACCTTCTATTTTTAGCAGCAAACCGGGAATTTCTCCAGTTGTTTGCGGGAATCCTCTGTGGCCATTTCTTCTTTGCTTTTTTCCCCACTTTCATTTAATATATGTATATTTATATGTTGTACGAAATATTGGGTCTTTGAGTGCACCGGCCATCTGTTCATCTAAACTACCAGGTCAAAAGTACAGAGTACTGTCTGCGTGGGTATTACCGCTGCCTAGTGTGGCTTAACAATTATCTCTACACCTGTGTAAAGACGGGCCTTCGTGATGCAGAGCTGCTGCTCAACAGAGGGCCACTCAGGCAAATCTCTTTTTTCGTGTTCCTCAGAAGAAAGCCAGACAGGCTTGGAATGTCACAGTTGTGGGATAGGTTTAGGTCAAACAATGACTGCTCTTTCATTTCTGCATCAACTATACCTTTAGTGACTGTGTTCATGCCTCTTGGCCGCAATGCCTTGCTAGAATTGAGTTCCTCCTCAACAGAAACCCACCTAAACGATTGTGAAAAGAGATTCAGTGTTCCCGCCCAGTTTCGAACTGGGGACCTTTCGCGTGTGAGGCGAACGTGATAACCACTACACTACGGAAACCCACTTCCTAAGCAAGTCCGAAATCATTGTGTGCAGGCTCAGCAAAATGCGCATAAAGGCTAAACCTTCTGAAGCCAACTGCCGGCTCGAAGGGGTTCATACATTTCTTCAAAAGGGGACAGCTGTTTCTGCTCGGTTTCGAACCGAGGACCTTTCGCGTGTTAGGCGAACGTGATGACCACTACACTACAGAAACTCCACAGTCTAGCGCTAGAGTGCCTTTTGGGCGAATATTTATAGTGTGATGTGCCCGAAAGCAAATAGACAATCGGCGTAATTCCCACGCACAAGAGGACAGAGTTCATTCGGCCTGGCAGTCTATGCAGAGTTTCCTGAAACGCTACCCTTAACTTACCTCGGAATTAAACACTTGCAGCTTGATATCAAGCCGAAACCTGCCTTCCTGTGCTAGTCTCAAACTAACAAACCAAAAGTTCCAAGAACTCAGGAGAAACTCGAAAATTTCTCTTGGTGATTTTTGTTGGTCAAATTTTCGAGTTTCTCCAATCTTCTTGAAACTTTTAGTTTTTTTGAGCTGAGTTTTCAAGTTTCTCCAATCTTATTGAAACTCACCACAGGGGTAGCACGTGTCCAGACTAGCATGGGAAATCAGGTTTTAGCTTGATATCTCTTCAGAAAGCTGAGACATGGACTTGCCACGTACAATCTATCCCATTGTAAAAAATACAGACTGTTTGTGGTCAGTGGAATTCTGAGGGTTTAACACCTCTGGGTTCTTCGGGAGTAAGCGAGGAGCCACCTGAACAGGTTTATTGGCAGATTCGTTGACCATTGTGTTGAATTTCAAGAAGGTTAGCCATGTGTTAGAAACTGCTACGGCTTGCATCATTTTATCAGAAAATAACACTCCAGATGGATGTGTTTTAAAGTTCGTCAAGGGGATAAAAAGGCTACTTGTGGGCACGTAGGGGATCAGGGGGACACATAGACAGCTTGCGGTCACAGTTTTTGTATTACCAGTGGACAGAAGCGCAATTAGTGGTCACATAGGCGGTGAGAGGGACTGATGGGCTGTTTGTGGTGACACAGGTGATCATTGGGACAGACAGGGCCGGCGCGCAGGGGTCTAAGGAGGGCCTGCCACGTACCCCCTTTTAGACACCCCTTGAGACCCTGCCTTACGTGATGGCCTAGGTGGAATAAGACCCTTACACAAGAGGACAGAGTTCATTCGGCGTGGCAGTCTACGCAGAGTTTCCTAAAATCTCGTCTTTGGTGTTTCTCAGAAGAAAGCCACACAGGCTTGGAATGTCACAGTTGTGGGTTAGGTTTAGGTCAAACAATGACTGCTCTTTCATTTCTGCATCAACTTTACCTTTAGTGACTGTATTAATGCCTATTGGCCGCAAAGCCTTGGAAGCGTTGAGTTCCTCCTGAACAGAAACCCACCTGAACAATTTTGAAAAAGAGATCCAGTGTTCCCGCCCAGTTTCGAACTGGGGACCTTTCGCATGTAAGGCGAACGTGATAACCTCTACACTACGGAAACCTGTGGCGAATGTGTCAGATCTTTTCATCTCATGCATCTTGGAGCGCGAATCAAATTACAAATTGCGTTGCGCTCTTCAGTTCGCAAATACCTTCTATTTTTAGCAGCAAACCGGGAATTTCTCCAGTTGTTTGCGGGAATCCTCTGTGGCCATTTCTTCTTTGCTTTTTTCCCCACTTTCATTTAATATATGTATATTTATATGTTGTACGAAATATTGGGTCTTTGAGTGCACCGGCCATCTGTTCATCTAAACTACCAGGTCAAAAGTACAGAGTACTGTCTGCGTGGGTATTACCGCTGCCTAGTGTGGCTTAACAATTATCTCTACACCTGTGTAAAGACGGGCCTTCGTGATGCAGAGCTGCTGCTCAACAGAGGGCCACTCAGGCAAATCTCTTTTTTCGTGTTCCTCAGAAGAAAGCCAGACAGGCTTGGAATGTCACAGTTGTGGGATAGGTTTAGGTCAAACAATGACTGCTCTTTCATTTCTGCATCAACTATACCTTTAGTGACTGTGTTCATGCCTCTTGGCCGCAATGCCTTGCTAGAATTGAGTTCCTCCTCAACAGAAACCCACCTAAACGATTGTGAAAAGAGATTCAGTGTTCCCGCCCAGTTTCGAACTGGGGACCTTTCGCGTGTGAGGCGAACGTGATAACCAGTACACTACGGAAACCCACTTCCTAAGCAAGTCCGAAATCATTGTGTGCAGGCTCAGCAAAATGCGCATAAAGGCTAAACCTTCTGAAGCCAACTGCCGGCTCAAAGGGGTTCATACATTTCTTCAAAAGGGGACAGCTGTTTCTGCTCGGTTTCGAACCGAGGACCTTTCGCGTGCTAGGCGAACGTGATGACCACTACACTACAGAAACTCCACAGTCTAGCGCTAGAGTGCCTTTTGGGCGAATATTTATAGTGTGATGTGCCCGAAAGCAAATAGACAATCGGCGTAATTCCCACGCACAAGAGGACAGAGTTCATTCGGCCTGGCAGTCTATGCAGTTTCCTGAAACGCTACCCTTAACTTACCTCGGAATTAAACACTTGCAGCTTGATATCAAGCCGAAACCTGCCTTCCTGTGCTAGTCTCAAACTAACAAACCAAAAGTTCCAGGAACTCAGGAGAAACTCGAAAATTTCTCTTGGTGATTTTTGTTGGTCAAATTTTCGAGTTTCTCCAATCTTCTTGAAACTTTTAGTTTTTTTGAGCCAAGATTTCAAGTTTCTCCAATCTTATTGAAACTCACCACAGGGGTAGCACGTGTCCAGACTAGCATGGGAAATCAGGTTTTAGCTTGATATCTCTTCAGAAAGCTGAGACATGGACTTGCCACGTACAATCTATCCCATTGTAAAAAATACAGACTGTTTGTGGTCAGTGGAATTCTGAGGGTTTAACACCTCTGGGTGCTTCGGGAGTAAGCGAGGAGCCACCTGAACAGGTTTATTGGCAGATTCGTTGACCATTGTGTTGAATTTCAAGAAGGTTAGCCATGTGTTAGAAACTGCTACGGCTTGCATCATTTTATCAGAAAATAACACTCCAGATGGATGTGTTTTAAAGTTCGTCAAGGGGATAAAAAGGCTACT
Source organism: Carassius gibelio (assembly GCF_023724105.1). Taxonomy (NCBI): domain Eukaryota; kingdom Metazoa; phylum Chordata; class Actinopteri; order Cypriniformes; family Cyprinidae; genus Carassius; species Carassius gibelio. The sequence goes on from NC_068390.1 coordinate 5,261,137, forward strand.
TGTGGGCACGTAGGGGATCAGGGGGACACATAGACAGCTTGCGGTCACAGTTTTTGTATTACCAGTGGACAGAAGCGCAATTAGTGGTCACATAGGCGGTGAGAGGGACTGATGGGCTGTTTGTGGTGACACAGGTGATCATTGGGACAGACAGGGCCGGCGCGCAGGGGTCTAAGGAGGGCCTGCCACGTACCCCCTTTTAGACACCCTTTGAGACCCTGCCTTACGTGATGGCCTAGGTGGAATAAGACCCTTACACAAGAGGACAGAGTTCATTCGGCGTGGCAGTCTACGCAGAGTTTCCTAAAATCTCGTCTTTGGTGTTTCTCAGAAGAAAGCCACACAGGCTTGGAATGTCACAGTTGTGGGTTAGGTTTAGGTCAAACAATGACTGCTCTTTCATTTCTGCATCAACTTTACCTTTAGTGACTGTATTAATGCCTATTGGCCGCAAAGCCTTGGAAGCGTTGAGTTCCTCCTGAACAGAAACCCACCTGAACAATTTTGAAAAAGAGATCCAGTGTTCCCGCCCAGTTTCGAACTGGGGACCTTTCGCGTGTAAGGCGAACGTGATAACCTCTACACTACGGAAACCTGTGGCGAAGGTGTCAGACCTTTTCATCTCATGCATCTTGGAGCGCGAATCAAATTACAAATTGCGTTGCGCTCTTCAGTTCGCAAATACCTTCTATTTTTAGCAGCAAACCGGGAATTTCTCCAGTTGTTTGCGGGAATCCTCTGTGGCCATTTCTTCTTTGCTTTTTTCCCCACTTTCATTTAATATATGTATATTTATATGTTGTACGAAATATTGGGTCTTTGAGTGCACCGGCCATCTGTTCATCTAAACTACCAGGTCAAAAGTACAGAGTACTGTCTGCGTGGGTATTACCGCTGCCTAGTGTGGCTTAACAATTATCTCTACACCTGTGTAAAGACGGGCCTTCGTGATGCAGAGCTGCTGCTCAACAGAGGGCCACTCAGGCAAATCTCTTTTTTCGTGTTCCTCAGAAGAAAGCCAGACAGGCTTGGAATGTCACAGTTGTGGGATAGGTTTAGGTCAAACAATGACTGCTCTTTCATTTCTGCATCAACTATACCTTTAGTGACTGTGTTCATGCCTCTTGGCCGCAAAGCCTTGCTAGAATTGAGTTCCTCCTCAACAGAAACCCACCTAAACGATTGTGAAAAGAGATTCAGTGTTCCCGCCCAGTTTCGAACTGGGGACCTTTCGCGTGTGAGGCGAACGTGATAACCACTACACTACGGAAACCCACTTCCTAAGCAAGTCCGAAATCATTGTGTGCAGGCTCAGCAAAATGCGCATAAAGGCTAAACCTTCTGAAGCCAACTGCCGGCTCAAAGGGGTTCATACATTTCTTCAAAAGGGGACAGCTGTTTCTGCTCGGTTTCGAACCGAGGACCTTTCGCGTGTTAGGCGAACGTGATGACCACTACACTACAGAAACTCCACAGTCTAGCGCTAGAGTGCCTTTTGGGCGAATATTTATAGTGTGATGTGCCCGAAAGCAAATAGACAATCGGCGTAATTCCCACGCACAAGAGGACAGAGTTCATTCGGCCTGGCAGTCTATGCAGAGTTTCCTGAAACGCTACCCTTAACTTACCTCGGAATTAAACACTTGCAGCTTGATATCAAGCCGAAACCTGCCTTCCTGTGCTAGTCTCAAACTAAGAAACCAAAAGTTCCAAGAACTCAGGAGAAACTCGAAAATTTCTCTTGGTGATTTTTGTTGGTCAAATTTTCGAGTTTCTCCAATCTTCTTGAAACTTTTAGTTTTTTTGAGCCGAGATTTCAAGTTTCTCCAATCTTATTGAAACTCACCACAGGGGTAGCACGTGTCCAGACTAGCATGGGAAATCAGGTTTTAGCTTGATATCTCTTCAGAAAGCTGAGACATGGACTTGCCACGTACAATCTATCCCATTGTAAAAAATACAGACTGTTTGTGGTCAGTGGAATTCTGAGGGTTTAACACCTCTGGGTGCTTCGGGAGTAAGCGAGGAGCAACCTGAACAGGTTTATTGGCAGATTCGTTGACCATTGTGTTGAATTTCAAGAAGGTTAGCCATGTGTTAGAAACTGCTACGGCTTGCATCATTTTATCAGAAAATAACACTCCAGATGGATGTGTTTTAAAGTTCGTCAAGGGGATAAAAAGGCTACTTGTGGGCACGTAGGGGATCAGGGGGACACATAGACAGCTTGCGGTCACAGTTTTTGTATTACCAGTGGACAGAAGCGCAATTAGTGGTCACATAGGCGGTGAGAGGGACTGATGGGCTGTTTGTGGTGACACAGGTGATCATTGGGACAGACAGGGCCGGCGCGCAGGGGTCTAAGGAGGGCCTGCCACGTACCCCCTTTTAGACACCCCTTGAGACCCTGCCTTACGTGATGGCCTAGGTGGAATAAGACCCTTACACAAGAGGACAGAGTTCATTCGGCGTGGCAGTCTACGCAGAGTTTCCTAAAATCTCGTCTTTGGTGTTTCTCAGAAGAAAGCCACACAGGCTTGGAATGTCACAGTTGTGGGTTAGGTTTAGGTCAAACAATGACTGCTCTTTCATTTCTGCATCAACTTTACCTTTAGTGACTGTATTAATGCCTATTGGCCGCAAAGCCTTGGAAGCGTTGAGTTCCTCCTGAACAGAAACCCACCTGAACAATTTTGAAAAAGAGATCCAGTGTTCCCGCCCAGTTTCGAACTGGGGACCTTTCGCGTGTAAGGCGAACGTGACAACCTCTAGACTACGGGACCTGTGGCGAAGGTGTCAGATCTTTTCATCTCATCCATCTTGGAGCGCGAATCAAATTACAAATTGCGTTGCGCTCTTCAGTTCGCAAATACCTTCTATTTTTAGCAGCAAACCGGGAATTTCTCCAGTTGTTTGCGGGAATCCTCTGTGGCCATTTCTTCTTTGCTTTTTTCCCCACTTTCATTTAATATATGTATATTTATATGTTGTACGAAATATTGGGTCTTTGAGTGCACCGGCCATCTGTTCATCTAAACTACCAGGTCAAAAGTACAGAGTACTGTCTGCGTGGGTATTACCGCTGCCTAGTGTGGCTTATCTCTACACCTGTGTAAAGACGGGCCTTCGTGATGCAGAGCTGCTGCTCAACAGAGGGCCACTCAGGCAAATCTCTTTTTTCGTGTTCCTCAGAAGAAAGCCAGACAGCCTTGGAATGTCACAGTTGTGGGATAGGTTTAGGTCAAACAATGACTGCTCTTTCATTTCTGCATCAACTATACCTTCAGTGACTGTGTTCATGCCTCTTGGCCGCAAAGCCTTGCTAGAATTGAGTTCCTCCTCAACAGAAACCCACCTAAACGATTGTGAAAAGAGATTCAGTGTTCCCGCCCAGTTTCGAACTGGGGACCTTTCGCGTGTGAGGCAAACGTGATAACCACTACACTACGGAAACCCACTTCCTAAGCAAGTCCGAAATCATTGTGTGCAGGCTCAGCAAAATGCGCATAAAGGCTAAACCTTCTGAAGCCAACTGCCGGCTCAAAGGGGTTCATACATTTCTTCAAAAGGGGACAGCTGTTTCTACTCGGTTTCGAACCGAGGACCTTTCGCATGTTAGGCGAACGTGATGACCACTACACTACAGAAACTCCACAGTCTAGCGCTAGAGTGCCTTTTGGGAGAATATTTATAGTGTGATGTGCCCGAAAGAAAATAGACAATCGGCGTAATTCCCACGCACAAGAGGACAGAGTTCATTCGGCCTGGCAGTCTATGCAGAGTTTCCTGAAACGCTACCCTTAACTTACCTCGGAATTAAACACTTGCAGCTTGATATCAAGCCGAAACCTGCCTTCCTGTGCTAGTCTCAAACTAAGAAACCAAAAGTTCCAAGAACTCAGGAGAAACTCGAAAATTTCTCTTGGTGATTTTTGTTGGTCAAATTTTTGAGTTTCTCCAATCTTCTTGAAACTTTTAGTTTTTTTGAGCCGAGATTTCAAGTTTCTCCAATCTTATTGAAACTCACCACAGGGGTAGCACGTGTCCAGACTAGCATGGGAAATCAGGTTTTAGCTTGATATCAATCAATCAATCACCTTTATTTATATAGTGCTTTAAACAAAATACATTGCGTCAAAGCACTGAACAACATTCATTTGGAAAACAGTGTCTCAATAATGCAAAATGATAGTTAAAGGCAGTTCATCATTGAATTCAGTTATGTCATCTCTGTTCAGTTGAAATAGTGTCTGTTTTTATTTGCAATCAAGTCAATGATATCGCTGTAGATGAAGTGACCCCAACTAAGCAAGCCAGAGGCGACAGCGGCAAGGAACCGAAACTCCATCGGTGACAGAATGGAGAAAAAAACCTTGGGAGAAACCAGGCTCAGTTGGGGGGTAGGTTCTCCTCTGACCAGACGAAAACCAGTAGTTCAATTCCAGACTGCAGCAAAGTCAGATTGTGCAGAAGAATCATCTGTTTCCTGTGGTCTTGTCCTGGTGCTCCTCTGAGACAAGGTCTTTACAGGGGATCTGTATCTGGGGCTCTAGTTGTCCTGGTCTCCGCTGTCTTTCAGGGCAGTAGAGGTCCTTTCTAGGTGCTGATCCACCATCTGGTCTGGATACGTACTGGATCCGGGTGACTGCAGTGACCCTCTGATCTGGACACAGACTGGATCTCGTGGCCACGGTGACCTCGGAACAAGAGAGAAACAGACAAATATTAGCGTAGATGCCATTCTTCTAATGATGTAGAAAGTACGGTGTTATGTGAAGTGTTTCCGGTTCCGGTTTACCTAATTAATGCAGCCTAAAAATCCTTTAACGGATTTGGATATTAAAAGCATATTAGTATGTTATGTGTATGCCAGGTTAAAGAGATGGGTCTTTAATCTAGATTTAAACTGCAAGAGTGTGTCTGCCTCCCGAACAATGTTAGGTAGGTTATTCCAGAGTTTAGGCGCCAAATAGGAAAAGGATCTGCCGCCCGCAGTTGATTTTGATATTCTAGGTATTATCAAATTGCCTGAGTTTTGAGAACGTAGCTGACGTAGAGGAGTATAATGTAAAAGGAGCTCATTCAAATACTGAGGTGCTAAACCATTCAGGGCTTTATAAGTAATAAGCAATATTTTAAAATCTATACAATGTTTGATAGGGAGCCAGTGCAGTGTGGACAGGACCGTGCTAATATGGTCATACTTCCTGGTTCTAGTAAGAACTCTTGCTGCTGCATTTTGGACTAGCTGTAGTTTGTTTACCAAGCGTGCAGAACAACCACCCAATAAAGCATTACAATAGTCTAACCTTGAAGTCATAAATGCATGGATTAACATTTCTGCATTTGACATTGAGAGCATAGGCCATAATTTAGATATATTTTTGAGATGGAAAAATGCAGTTTTACAAATGCTAGAAACGTGGCTTTCTAAGGAAAGATTGCGATCAAGTAGCACACCTAGGTTCCTAACTGATGACGAAGAATTGACAGAGCAACCATCAAGTCTTAGACAGTGTTCTAGTTTATTATAAGCAGAGTTTTTAGGCCATATGATTAACAACTCTGTTTTTTTCTGAATTTAGCAGTAAGAAATTACTCGTCATCCAATTTTTTATATCGACTATGCATTCCATTAGTTTTTCAAATTGGTGTGTTTCACCAGGCTGCGAGGAAATATAGAGCTGCGTATCATCAGCATAACAGTGAAAACTAACACCATGTTTCCTGATGATATCTCCCAAGGGTAACATATAAAGCGTGAAGAGTAGCGGCCCTAGAACTGAGCCTTGAGGTACTCCATACTGCACTTGTGATCGATATGATACATCTTCATTCACTGCTACGAACTGATGGCGGTCATATAAGTACGATTTAAACCATGCTAATGCACTTCCACTGATGCCAACAAAGTGTTCAAGTCTATGCAAAAGAATGTTGTGGTCAATTGTGTCAAACGCAGCACTAAGATCCAATAAAACTAATAGAGAGATACACCCACGATCAGATGATAAGAGCAGATCATTTGTAACTCTAAGGAGAGCAGTCTCAGTACTATGATACGGTCTAAATCCTGACTGGAAATCCTCACATATACCATTATTCTCTAAGAAGGAATATAATTGTGAGGATACCACCTTTTCTAGTATCTTGGACAGAAAAGGGAGATTCGAGATTGGTCTATAATTAGCAAGTTCTCTGGGGTCAAGTTGTGGCTTTTTTATGAGAGGCTTAATAACAGCCAGTTTGAAGGTTTTGGGGACATATCCTAATGAGAATGAGGAATTAATAATAGTCAGAAGAGGATCTATGACTTCTGGAAGCACCTCTTTTAGGAGCTTAGATGGTATAGGGTCTAACATACATGTTGTTGGTTTAGATGATTTAACAAGTTTATACAATTCTTCCTCTCCTATAGTAGAGAATGAGTGGAACTGTTCCTCAGGGGGTCTATAGTGCACTGTCTGATATGATACGGTAGCTGACGGCTGAATGGTTGCAATTTTATCTCTAATAGTATCGATTTTAGAAGTAAAGTAGTTCATAAAGTCATTACTGTTGTGGTGTTGGGAAATGTCAACACTTGTTGAGGCTTTATTTTTCGTTAATTTAGCCACTGTATTGAATAAATACCTGGGGTTATGTTTGTTTTCTTCTAAAAGAGAAGAAAAGTAATCAGATCTAGCAGTTTTTAATGCTTTTCTATAGGATATGCTACTTTCCCGCCAAGCAATACGAAATACCTCTAGTTTTGTTTTCCTCCAGCTGCGCTCCATTTTTCGGGCTGCTCTCTTTAGGGTGCGAGTATGCTCATTATACCATGGTGTCAAACTGTTTTCCTTAACCTTCCTTAAGCGTAAAGGAGCAACTGTATTTAAAGTGCTAGAAAAGAGAGAGTCCATAGTTTCTGTTACATCATCAAGTTGTTCTGAGGTTTTGGATATGCTAAGGAATTCGGATACATCAGGAAGATAACTTAAAAAGCAGTCTTTTGTGGTAGAAGTGATGGTTCTTCGATACTTGTAACAAGAAGTAGAATTTACAATTTTGGCTATATGAAGTTTACACAGAACCAAATAATGATCTGAGATATCATCACTTGGCTGAATAATTTCAACACTATCAACATCAATTCCATGTGACAGTATTAAATCTAGAGTATGATTTCGACAATGAGTAGGTCCTGAAACATGTTGTCTAACACAATAGAGTTCAGAATGTCTATAAATGCTGATCCCAATGCATCTTTTTCATTATCGACATGGATATTAAAATCACCAACTATTAAGACTTTATCTGCAGCCAGAACTAACTCGGATGTAAAATCACCAAACTCTTTAATAAAGTCTGTATGGTGCCCTGGTGGCCTGTATACAGTAGCCAGTACAAACATAACAGGGGATTTATCATTAACATTGGTTTCTCTGGATAATGTTATATGAAGCACCATTACTTCAAACGAGTTATACTTGAAGCCTGCCCTCTGAGAAATCCTGAAAACGTTGTTATAAATTGAAGCAACTCCTCCCCCTTTGCCTTTTAGACGCGGCTCGTGTTTATAACAATAATCTTGGGGGGTGGACTCATTTAAAATAATGTAATCATCAGGTTTTAGCCAAGTTTCTGTCAAACAGAGCACATCTATATTATGATCAGTTATCATATTATTTACAAAAAGTGTTTTCGTAGAAATGGATCTGATATTCAATAAGCCAATCTTTATCATTTGTTTATCCATATTGCATTTGTGTTTTATTTGTTGAACCTCAATTAAATTGTTAACCTTAACTTGGTTTGGACGTTTTTTGTATTTTCTAGTTCGGGGAACAGACACAGTCTCTATAGTGTGATATCTAGGTGAAAGAGTCTCTATGTGCTGAGAATTAACTGACCTCTGTGACGGGAGGCAGCTAGCAGACGGTCGGTTTAGCCAGTCTGTCTGCTTCCTGACCTGGGCCCCAGTTAGTCAAGTATAAACACTAAGACTATGTGCCATATTTCTAGACAGAAAGCTGAGATATGGACTTGCCACGTACAATCTATCCCATTGTAAAAAAAAAACAGACTGTTTGTGGTCAGTGGAATTCCGAGGGTTTAACACCTCTGGGTGCTTCGGGAGTAAGCGAGGAGCCACCTGAACAGGTTTATTGGCAGATTCGTTGACCATTGTGTTGAATTTCAAGAAGGTTAGCCATGTGTTAGAAACTGCTACGGCTTGCATCATTTTATCAGAAAATAACACTCCAGATGGATGTGTTTTAAAGTTCGTCAAGGGGATAAAAAGGCTACTTGTGGGCATGTAGGGGATCGGGGGACACATAGACAGCTTGCGGTCACAGTTTTTGTATTACCAGTGGACAGAAGCGCAAGTAGTGGTCACATAGGCGGTGAGAGGGACTGATGGGCTGTTTGTGGTGACACAGGTGATCATTGGGACAGACAGGGCCGGCGCGCAGGGGTCTAAGGAGGGCCTGCCACGTACCCCCTTTTAGACACCCCTTGAGACCCTGCCTTACGTGATGGCCTAGGTGGAATAAGACCCTTACACAAGAGGACAGAGTTCATTCGGTGTGGCAGTCTACGCAGAGTTTCCTAAAATCTCGTCTTTGGTGTTCCTCAGAAGAAAGCCAGACAGGCTTGGAATGTCACAGTTGTGGGATAGGTTTAGGTCAAACAATGACTGCTCTTTCATTTCTGCATCAACTATACCTTTAGTGACTGTGTTCATGCCTCTTGGCCGCAAAGCCTTGCTAGAATTGAGTTCCTCCTCAACAGAAACCCACCTAAACGATTGTGAAAAGAGATTCAGTGTTCCCGCCCAGTTTCGAACTGGGGACCTTTCGCGTGTGAGGCGAACGTGATAACCACTACACTACGGAAACCCACTTCCTAAGCAAGTCCGAAATCATTGTGTGCAGGCTCAGCAAAATGCGCATAAAGGCTAAACCTTCTGAAGCCAACTGCCGGCTCAAAGGGGTTCATACATTTCTTCAAAAGGGGACAGCTGTTTCTGCTCGGTTTCGAACCGAGGACCTTTCGCGTGTTAGGCGAACGTGATGACCACTACACTACAGAAACTCCACAGTCTAGCGCTAGAGTGCCTTTTGGGCGAATATTTATAGTGTGATGTGCCCGAAAGCAAATAGACAATCGGCGTAATTCCCACGCACAAGAGGACAGAGTTCATTCGGCCTGGCAGTCTATGCAGAGTTTCCTGAAACGCTACCCTTAACTTACCTCGGAATTAAACACTTGCAGCTTGATATCAAGCCGAATCCTGCCTTCCTGTGCTAGTCTCAAACTAAGAAACCAAAAGTTCCAAGAACTCAGGAGAAACTCGAAAATTTCTCTTGGTGATTTTTGTTGGTCAAATTTTCGAGTTTCTCCAATCTTCTTGAAACTTTTAGTTTTTTTGAGCCGAGATTTCAAGTTTCTCCAATCTTATTGAAACTCACCACAGGGGTAGCACGTGTCCAGACTAGCATGGGAAATCAGGTTTTAGCTTGATATCTCTTCAGAAAGCTGAGACATGGACTTGCCACGTACAATCTATCCCATTGTAAAAAATACAGACTGTTTGTGGTCAGTGGAATTCTGAGGGTTTAACACCTCTGGGTGCTTCGGGAGTAAGCGAGGAGCCACCTGAACAGGTTTATTGGCAGATTCGTTGACCATTGTGTTGAATTTCAAGAAGGTTAGCCATGTGTTAGAAACTGCTACGGCTTGCATAATTTTATCAGAAAATAACACTCCAGATGGATGTGTTTTAAAGTTCGTCAAGGGGATAAAAAGGCTACTTGTGGGCACGTAGGGGATCAGGGGGACACATAGACAGCTTGCGGTCACAGTTTTTGTATTACCAGTGGACAGAAGCGCAATTAGTGGTCACATAGGCGGTGAGAGGGACTGATGGGCTGTTTGTGGTGACACAGGTGATCATTGGGACAGACAGGGCCGGCGCGCAGGGGTCTAAGGAGGGCCTGCCACGTACCCCCTTTTAGACACCCCTTGAGACCCTGCCTTACGTGATGGCCTAGGTGGAATAAGACCCTTACACAAGAGGACAGAGTTCATTCGGCGTGGCAGTCTACGCAGAGTTTCCTAAAATCTCGTCTTTGGTGTTTCTCAGAAGAAAGCCACACAGGCTTGGAATGTCACAGTTGTGGGTTAGGTTTAGGTCAAACAATGACTGCTCTTTCATTTCTGCATCAACTTTACCTTTAGTGACTGTATTAATGCCTATTGGCCGCAAAGCCTTGGAAGCGTTGAGTTCCTCCTGAACAGAAACCCACCTGAACAATTTTGAAAAAGAGATCCAGTGTTCCCGCCCAGTTTCGAACTGGGGACCTTTCGCGTGTAAGGCGAACGTGATAACCTCTACACTACGGAAACCTGTGGCGAAGGTGTCAGATCTTTTCATCTCATGCATCTTGGAGCGCGAATCAAATTACAAATTGCGTTGCGCTCTTCAGTTCGCAAATACCTTCTATTTTTAGCAGCAAACAGGGAATTTCTCCAGTTGTTTGCGGGAATCCTCTGTGGCCATTTCTTCTTTGCTTTTTTCCCCACTTTCATTTAATATATGTATATTTATATGTTGTACGAAATATTGGGTCTTTGAGTGCACCGGCCATCTGTTCATCTAAACTACCAGGTCAAAAGTACAGAGTACTGTCTGCGTGGGTATTACCGCTGCCTAGTGTGGCTTATCTCTACACCTGTGTAAAGACGGGCCTTCGTGATGCAGAGCTGCTGCTCAACAGAGGGCCACTCAGGCAAATCTCTTTTTTCGTGTTCCTCAGAAGAAAGCCAGACAGCCTTGGAATGTCACAGTTGTGGGATAGGTTTAGGTCAAACAATGACTGCTCTTTCATTTCTGCATCAACTATACCTTCAGTGACTGTGTTCATGCCTCTTGGCCGCAAAGCCTTGCTAGAATTGAGTTCCTCCTCAACAGAAACCCACCTAAACGATTGTGAAAAGAGATTCAGTGTTCCCGCCCAGTTTCGAACTGGGGACCTTTCGCGTGTGAGGCAAACGTGATAACCACTACACTACGGAAACCCACTTCCTAAGCAAGTCCGAAATCATTGTGTGCAGGCTCAGCAAAATGCGCATAAAGGCTAAACCTTCTGAAGCCAACTGCCGGCTCAAAGGGGTTCATACATTTCTTCAAAAGGGGACAGCTGTTTCTACTCGGTTTCGAACCGAGGACCTTTCGCATGTTAGGCGAACGTGATGACCACTACACTACAGAAACTCCACAGTCTAGCGCTAGAGTGCCTTTTGGGAGAATATTTATAGTGTGATGTGCCCGAAAGAAAATAGACAATCGGCGTAATTCCCACGCACAAGAGGACAGAGTTCATTCGGCCTGGCAGTCTATGCAGAGTTTCCTGAAACGCTACCCTTAACTTACCTCGGAATTAAACACTTGCAGCTTGATATCAAGCCGAAACCTGCCTTCCTGTGCTAGTCTCAAACTAAGAAACCAAAAGTTCCAAGAACTCAGGAGAAACTCGAAAATTTCTCTTGGTGATTTTTGTTGGTCAAATTTTTGAGTTTCTCCAATCTTCTTGAAACTTTTAGTTTTTTTGAGCCGAGATTTCAAGTTTCTCCAATCTTATTGAAACTCACCACAGGGGTAGCACGTGTCCAGACTAGCATGGGAAATCAGGTTTTAGCTTGATATCAATCAATCAATCACCTTTATTTATATAGTGCTTTAAACAAAATACATTGCGTCAAAGCACTGAACAACATTCATTTGGAAAACAGTGTCTCAATAATGCAAAATGATAGTTAAAGGCAGTTCATCATTGAATTCAGTTATGTCATCTCTGTTCAGTTGAAATAGTGTCTGTTTTTATTTGCAATCAAGTCAATGATATCGCTGTAGATGAAGTGACCCCAACTAAGCAAGCCAGAGGCGACAGCGGCAAGGAACCGAAACTCCATCGGTGACAGAATGGAGAAAAAAACCTTGGGAGAAACCAGGCTCAGTTGGGGGGTAGGTTCTCCTCTGACCAGACGAAAACCAGTAGTTCAATTCCAGACTGCAGCAAAGTCAGATTGTGCAGAAGAATCATCTGTTTCCTGTGGTCTTGTCCTGGTGCTCCTCTGAGACAAGGTCTTTACAGGGGATCTGTATCTGGGGCTCTAGTTGTCCTGGTCTCCGCTGTCTTTCAGGGCAGTAGAGGTCCTTTCTAGGTGCTGATCCACCATCTGGTCTGGATACGTACTGGATCCGGGTGACTGCAGTGACCCTCTGATCTGGACACAGACTGGATCTCGTGGCCACGGTGACCTCGGAACAAGAGAGAAACAGACAAATATTAGCGTAGATGCCATTCTTCTAATGATGTAGAAAGTACGGTGTTATGTGAAGTGTTTCCGGTTCCGGTTTACCTAATTAATGCAGCCTAAAAATCCTTTAACGGATTTGGATATTAAAAGCATATTAGTATGTTATGTGTATGCCAGGTTAAAGAGATGGGTCTTTAATCTAGATTTAAACTGCAAGAGTGTGTCTGCCTCCCGAACAATGTTAGGTAGGTTATTCCAGAGTTTAGGCGCCAAATAGGAAAAGGATCTGCCGCCCGCAGTTGATTTTGATATTCTAGGTATTATCAAATTGCCTGAGTTTTGAGAACGTAGCTGACGTAGAGGAGTATAATGTAAAAGGAGCTCATTCAAATACTGAGGTGCTAAACCATTCAGGGCTTTATAAGTAATAAGCAATATTTTAAAATCTATACAATGTTTGATAGGGAGCCAGTGCAGTGTGGACAGGACCGTGCTAATATGGTCATACTTCCTGGTTCTAGTAAGAACTCTTGCTGCTGCATTTTGGACTAGCTGTAGTTTGTTTACCAAGTGTGCAGAACAACCACCCAATAAAGCATTACAATAGTCTAACCTTGAAGTCATAAATGCATGGATTAACATTTCTGCATTTGACATTGAGAGCATAGGCCATAATTTAGATATATTTTTGAGATGGAAAAATGCAGTTTTACAAATGCTAGAAACGTGGCTTTCTAAGGAAAGATTGCGATCAAGTAGCACACCTAGGTTCCTAACTGATGACGAAGAATTGACAGAGCAACCATCAAGTCTTAGACAGTGTTCTAGTTTATTATAAGCAGAGTTTTTAGGCCATATGATTAACAACTCTGTTTTTTTCTGAATTTAGCAGTAAGAAATTACTCGTCATCCAATTTTTTATATCGACTATGCATTCCATTAGTTTTTCAAATTGGTGTGTTTCACCAGGCTGCGAGGAAATATAGAGCTGCGTATCATCAGCATAACAGTGAAAACTAACACCGTGTTTCCTGATGATATCTCCCAAGGGTAACATATAAAGCGTGAAGAGTAGCGGCCCTAGAACTGAGCCTTGAGGTACTCCATACTGCACTTGTGATCGATATGATACATCTTCATTCACTGCTACGAACTGATGGCGGTCATATAAGTACGATTTAAACCATGCTAATGCACTTCCACTGATGCCAACAAAGTGTTCAAGTCTATGCAAAAGAATGTTGTGGTCAATTGTGTCAAACGCAGCACTAAGATCCAATAAAACTAATAGAGAGATACACCCACGATCAGATGATAAGAGCAGATCATTTGTAACTCTAAGGAGAGCAGTCTCAGTACTATGATACGGTCTAAATCCTGACTGGAAATCCTCACATATACCATTATTCTCTAAGAAGGAATATAATTGTGAGGATACCACCTTTTCTAGTATCTTGGACAGAAAAGGGAGATTCGAGATTGGTCTATAATTAGCAAGTTCTCTGGGGTCAAGTTGTGGCTTTTTTATGAGAGGCTTAATAACAGCCAGTTTGAAGGTTTTGGGGACATATCCTAATGACAATGAGGAATTAATAATAGTCAGAAGAGGATCTATGACTTCTGGAAGCACCTCTTTTAGGAGCTTAGATGGTATAGGGTCTAACATACATGTTGTTGGTTTAGATGATTTAACAAGTTTATACAATTCTTCCTCTCCTATAGTAGAGAATGAGTGGAACTGTTCCTCAGGGGGTCTATAGTGCACTGTCTGATATGATACGGTAGCTGACGGCTGAATGGTTGCAATTTTATCTCTAATAGTATCGATTTTAGAAGTAAAGTAGTTCATAAAGTCATTACTGTTGTGGTGTTGGGAAATGTCAACACTTGTTGAGGCTTTATTTTTCGTTAATTTAGCCACTGTATTGAATAAATACCTGGGGTTATGTTTGTTTTCTTCTAAAAGAGAAGAAAAGTAATCAGATCTAGCAGTTTTTAATGCTTTTCTATAGGATATGCTACTTTCCCGCCAAGCAATACGAAATACCTCTAGTTTTGTTTTCCTCCAGCTGCGCTCCATTTTTCGGGCTGCTCTCTTTAGGGTGCGAGTATGCTCATTATACCATGGTGTCAAACTGTTTTCCTTAACCTTCCTTAAGCGTAAAGGAGCAACTGTATTTAAAGTGCTAGAAAAGAGAGAGTCCATAGTTTCTGTTAAATCATCAAGTTGTTCTGAGGTTTTGGATATGCTAAGGAATTCGGATACATCAGGAAGATAACTTAAAAAGCAGTCTTTTGTGGTAGAAGTGATGGTTCTTCGATACTTGTAACAAGAAGTAGAATTTACAATTTTGGCTATATGAAGTTTACACAGAACCAAATAATGATCTGAGATATCATCACTTGGCTGAATAATTTCAACACTATCAACATCAATTCCATGTGACAGTATTAAATCTAGAGTATGATTTCGACAATGAGTAGGTCCTGAAACATGTTGTCTAACACAATAGAGTTCAGAATGTCTATAAATGCTGATCCCAATGCATCTTTTTCATTATCGACATGGATATTAAAATCACCAACTATTAAGACTTTATCTGCAGCCAGAACTAACTCGGATGTAAAATCACCAAACTCTTTAATAAAGTCTGTATGGTGCCCTGGTGGCCTGTATACAGTAGCCAGTACAAACATAACAGGGGATTTATCATTAACATTGGTTTCTCTGGATAATGTTATATGAAGCACCATTACTTCAAACGAGTTATACTTGAAGCCTGCCCTCTGAGAAATCCTGAAAACGTTGTTATAAATTGAAGCAACTCCTCCCCCTTTGCCTTTTAGACGCGGCTCGTGTTTATAACAATAATCTTGGGGGGTGGACTCATTTAAAATAATGTAATCATCAGGTTTTAGCCAAGTTTCTGTCAAACAGAGCACATCTATATTATGATCAGTTATCATATTATTTACAAAAAGTGTTTTCGTAGAAATGGATCTGATATTCAATAAGCCAATCTTTATCATTTGTTTATCCATATTGCATTTGTGTTTTATTTGTTGAACCTCAATTAAATTGTTAACCTTAACTTGGTTTGGACGTTTTTTGTATTTTCTAGTTCGGGGAACAGACACAGTCTCTATAGTGTGATATCTAGGTGAAAGAGTCTCTATGTGCTGAGAATTAACTGACCTCTGTGACGGGAGGCAGCTAGCAGACGGTCGGTTTAGCCAGTCTGTCTGCTTCCTGACCTGGGCCCCAGTTAGTCAAGTATAAACACTAAGACTATGTGCCATATTTCTAGACAGAAAGCTGAGATATGGACTTGCCACGTACAATCTATCCCATTGTAAAAAAAAAACAGACTGTTTGTGGTCAGTGGAATTCCGAGGTTTTAACACCTCTGGGTGCTTCGGGAGTAAGCGAGGAGCCACCTGAACAGGTTTATTGGCAGATTCGTTGACCATTGTGTTGAATTTCAAGAAGGTTAGCCATGTGTTAGAAACTGCTACGGCTTGCATCATTTTATCAGAAAATAACACTCCAGATGGATGTGTTTTAAAGTTCGTCAAGGGGATAAAAAGGCTACTTGTGGGCATGTAGGGGATCGGGGGACACATAGACAGCTTGCGGTCACAGTTTTTGTATTACCAGTGGACAGAAGCGCAAGTAGTGGTCACATAGGCGGTGAGAGGGACTGATGGGCTGTTTGTGGTGACACAGGTGATCATTGGGACAGACAGGGCCGGCGCGCAGGGGTCTAAGGAGGGCCTGCCACGTACCCCCTTTTAGACACCCCTTGAGACCCTGCCTTACGTGATGGCCTAGGTGGAATAAGACCCTTACACAAGAGGACAGAGTTCATTCGGTGTGGCAGTCTACGCAGAGTTTCCTAAAATCTCGTCTTTGGTGTTTCTCAGAAGAAAGCCACACAGGCTTGGAATGTCACAGTTGTGGGTTAGGTTTAGGTCAAACAATGACTGCTCTTTCATTTCTGCATCAACTTTACCTTTAGTGACTGTATTAATGCCTATTGGCCGCAAAGCCTTGGAAGCGTTGAGTTCCTCCTAAACAGAAACCCACCTGAACAATTTTGAAAAAGAGATCCAGTGTTCCCACCCAGTTTCGAACTGGGGACCTGTCGCGTGTAAGGCGAACGTGATAACCTCTACACTACGGAAACCTGTGGCGAAGGTGTCAGATCTTTTCATCTCATGCATCTTGGAGCGCGAATCAAATTACAAATTGCGTTGCGCTCTTCAGTTCGCAAATACCTTCTAATTTTAGCAGCAAACCGGGAATTTCTCCAGTTGTTTGCGGGAATCCTCTGTGGCCATTTCTTCTTTGCTTTTTTCCTCACTTTCATTTAATATATGTATATTTATATGTTGTACGAAATATTGGGTCTTTGAGTGCACCGGCCATCTGTTCATCTAAACTACCAGGTCAAAAGTACAGAGTACTGTCTGCGTGGGTATTACCGCTGCCTAGTGTGGCTTAATAATTATCTCTACACCTGTGTAAAGACGGGCCTTCGTGATGCAGAGCTGCTGCTCAACAGAGGGCCACTCAGGCAAATCTTTTTTTTCGTGTTCCTCAGAAGAAAGCCAGACAGGCTTGGAATGTCACAGTTGTGGGATAGGTTTAGGTCAAACAATGACTGCTCTTTCATTTCTGCATCAACTATACCTTTAGTGACTGTGTTCATGCCTCTTGGCCCCAAAGCCTTGGTAGAATTGAGTTCCTCCTCAACAGAAACCCACCTAAACGATTGTGAAAAGAGATTCAGTGTTCCCGCCCAGTTTCGAACTGGGGACCTTTCGCGTGTGAGGCGAACGTGATAACCACTACACTACAGAAACCCACTTCCTAAGCAAGTCCGAAATCATTGTGTGCAGGCTCAGCAAAATGCGCATAAAGGCTAAACCTTCTGAAGCCAACTGTCGGCTCAAAGGGGTTCATACATTTCTTCAAAAGGGGACAGCTGTTTCTGCTCGGTTTCGAAACGAGGACCTTTCGCGCGGACCTTAGGAGCCGAAAATAGTTAAGCTTAACTTCTCTTAACTTTTCCCATTCGTTCTCTATGGTAGTGCTTAACACTACGGATGCGATATATTTGTGGCCACACGTAGATTCCCCGGTGCTGTTTCGCCTCTTCCGTGGCGCGGAATTCAAGCAGCCTGGTGTCATCTGTCAATCATTCGTAGCAAGTGGAGGAGGGGAGGAGACCAGCTTCACGATTGGAGAGATATGTTTACCGAAATGTTGTACAAAACAAAACAAGTTTGCTGACAAGCATTAACTGTCTAAACTACCTTCGCAAAAGTTTTACCTCAGGTGACCGCTGTTTTTACGTAAGAGTTCGAGATCAACGCAATTAACGTTAAGCGAGAAGGTAGGTTAAGTTGAATGCTACTTTACTTTAGCAATATTCACTTTCTGGATTGTAAATACATTATCATATAAATTACATGTATATTCTCATGTAATGGTATTGTGTTAATTGTGTTGATTGGTTTGTGATGTTAGGAAATATTAAACCAAAGTCATCGTTGAAAATACAGCAGTTATTTTATATAATTGTTATAGTTTCTTTGTAAGAGTGAATGTTTCATAATTAATCTCTAAGTACTTGTTACATTTTTTTTTAAATGTTAACAATGCAATATGATACTCATAATGTAATTCATATGTATTAAACACACATATTACATTTATTACATATATATTCTATATTATTATATATATTACTGAACTGTGTGTATATAAAACAACATTTTGAATTAGTTAAACTTGTTTTAATATATACATGTACACATTTTCATATTAAAGATATATATACTTACTCATATATTGAGTGGATTAAATAAATATTAAATAACACAAATTTATAAGTCTCTTATGCTCTAAGGCTGCATTTATTAAGGAAAAAAACTGTAATATTATGAAATATTATGGCAAGTTAAAATAACTTATATTATATAACTTATATATATATATATAAGTGCTGCTGATAACTGTCTAATTTCACTATATTAAGTATTTTTATGTGGCCATGATTTCAGAACAGCATCATGAAGAAAACAGTTTTTTTTCCCCGGGAGATACAAGGTGCCTTTCAGGAAAGGCCCATCAGGCCATTTACGCCGGGACCCATCAGAAGAGGCAAAAAGAATTAAAGACAACCCTTCACTGCAGAACAAGTCAACACCTCAAAGAGAAGATCTGGTCAGGATGAATGCCCGTTCTGTTGTCTTACAGAGAGGAGGGGATGTATCTGACAAGCAAGAGGTGTTGGGAGAATACATTCTACAGTTTGGCAAATACAAGGGCCAGTCTTTCAGGTGGTTACTAGAGAATGATGTCGGCTATGCTTTGTACCTGTCCAACAAGGTTGAGGAAGAAGAACAGGCTGGGCAGTTCAACCCAGAGGGTCCTTGCAAAGATAGTCTAATTTCCTTTATTGAATACTCAAGAAGCTTTAAGGAAATTGATGATCTTAAACGGTATCTGTCTCAAAGGCCAGATCCATTGCCAGTTTTGATGGAGGAAGACAATACTGTTGGATTTGGAACAAGAGCTCAAGACACTTGGAGACAAATTTGGGATACCAGGGCAGACGGATATGCTTTCTTTATAATAAAGCAGAATTGTGTTCCAGGCAGCAAAATGTACAACTTGCAGCAGTATCTTTTAAAACAGCAACAACAACAGCTGACGATAAACACTCCTCCGGTGCCCCCACCATCAGCTTCCACTGCAAGACCACTTGTTTCTTCCAGTACTGCTTCTGATCAGCCTGGTAAGTTAATAAAATTCATGCAAATGTGCTTATATTGTTACTTAAAGCCTACTGATCCATTGATTTTGTTTTATAGTGATGGAGGAGGATGAAGAACTGGAGAGGATAATGCTGAGTCTGTCTCCAACAAAGTATCTCACACAGCTGAGTAAGTGAATCACAAGTCGCGTCATGTGTGTTATACAGAGCCATGTCAAGTTTAGCATGTTTTTGACACATTTTGCAATTGCACATACTGAAGCAAAAATGTTCAAATTATAATGCTTAATTTTCAGGATCATCTGCAGCCACGGGATCCACAGTCTTGTCTACAGCAGGTTACTTTCCTTATCAGATTCAGAGGCTTATTCTGTTACATACAGACTTATCCTCCATTTCTGAATTTAATTATCTTATTTGTTGCTTTGGCAGTGTTCTTGCCTGTTCTAAAAAACATGTTTTTTTGTTCTAACTATAATTAAGGGTTGAACATACCAGTGGTGAGGGTGAGTGCACTTCATGAATTGTATGCATGGTATTTAAAGTGTCATTTGCTGTTATAAGTGGAATGTTTACTTACAGACTTTTGAACATTATTAGAATTTTTATTCCTAGAATAAATAGAATGATAGAATAAACAATGATTCATGCGTTACATTAAATAAGTCATTTAATGTAGTCAAGACAATTAAATACACATCATGTACATTCAGTTTTTTAATATATTTTTTATTTCCTCCTTTTCCTGTTCCGTGCAGGTCTGCCGCAGCCTCCATCAACATCAGTTCCTGTGTGTAGGCCTTCTTCACGGGGTGAAGGCTCTGTACCACCTGCAGAAACACAATCAACACCTGCACCAATGCCATCTGCACTGACTGAAGCCCCTCTTCTCAGCTACAAAAAAGGTAAAGACAGTTAAATACACATCATGTGCAATCATTGTTAATACACACACACACACACACACACATATATATATATATATATATATATATATATATATATATATATCTTTTTTGTGTTCCATGCAGTTCTGTCGACATCACATGCAGTCTCTAGTTCTCCCAGTCCCAGTATGCCTTCTTCACAGACTGATGGGCCTGTACCACCTTCTGCTGCACAATCAGCACCTACAGCTCCTGCATCAATGCCTTCTGTACAGAAAGAAGCACCTGTTCCTAGCTACTTGCAAGATATCAGCCGCTGGAACTGCTCTCTTCAACAAAGAATTTGGATGAAGACAGAGATGGAATCCATGGGGCTCTGGCCAGGATCACACCCAGTACACTGAAAAAAGTAATGAGTAAATTTACTTAATTTTTATTTGGCAAGTTTTTGCACAAGCATTTTTCAAGTAAATTTAACACATTTGGAAATTAAGTAAATCTACTTAACTAAGTTAAGTAAAAAAAAAAAAAAAAAACGAATAAGTATATTTTAATTAAATAGCAGACACTTTTATCCAAAGCAACTTACAGTGCATTTAGGCTAACAATTTTCACCTATCATGTGTTCCCAGGGAATCGAACCCCCCCAAACTTGCACTTGCTAATGCAATGTTCTACCACTGAGCTACAGGAACACTTCAAGATCTTGTGAAAAATAAGTGAAAATTTCACTTACTTACTTTTTTATTTTGGAAAAGTTTTTACACTAATAAAAAACCCGAAACAGATATTCTAGAAATTTCTAAATGTAATTTTTTTTTTTTTTTCAAAACAGTTTTATCAAATTAGGGTAAATAAGTCTCTCACTTTTTATCCCTTTAAACCAGTTTACAGCAAAGACAGCACGAAGGACTGGATGCACATGATAAATATTCTGCAATTAAGAAAACAGACAAAAGAAATAGCACTGTAAAACCCAATAAGTAAACTTTACTCAAACCGTTTGAGTAAACAGATTGCCTTGATCTAAACCATGTAAGTTTTAAAACTTTAAGTTATTAATTGATTAACTAAGTGCTGATTGAGAATTAGTGATGAACAGCTGCTGTTAACAAACAGAATCACTGAAGAAAAGAGAAACACAAGAACTACTACAACTGACTTCAAACACAACCTTAGATGAAATCAACTGAAATAAAATACATGAAATCTCTCAAGATCTGATTAAACAACCCACAAACAGCATCACCAGCTCCACTTATTAATAACCAGACTGACTTTATTTCTGTCAGACGTCTACAGAAGATCTTATTGAGAATGAACTAAGGTTTAGATGTTGATTTATTGTTTCATTTGAAGTAACCATGTTAGAGATCAGTGTTTGTATTAGTTGGGCTCTTGACCCTTGATTTCTGTCTTAATCTTTTCTATGGCTGTTATAACCGTGTGTTTCTAAAACACACTTGTTGTAACTCAAAAGTCCAG
The DNA here is from genome assembly GCF_023724105.1 of Carassius gibelio. Classification (NCBI taxonomy): domain Eukaryota; kingdom Metazoa; phylum Chordata; class Actinopteri; order Cypriniformes; family Cyprinidae; genus Carassius; species Carassius gibelio. The sequence goes on from NC_068390.1 coordinate 5,282,600, forward strand.
AAGAAATGCCATCAGGTGTTAACCTGTACCTAGGTGTAGGTTGTTATACTTTACATCGGTGATGATAATCATCAATTATTGATCTGTACGGGATTTAATCTCTGATGAAATAAGTGTTGTGTAATTTGATTATAGTAAAAGTATTTCTAAGAGCCAGTGCTTCTGTATTAATCAGTTAATCTGAAAAACTTTTCAAACAGTGTGGTCTGCTACGGTGTCAAACAGTCACACAAAGACATCAATAATCAGAATATGAACCTCAACAATGGTGACCATAAAAAAAAATGTTGCAGAGCCATGGATGAGTTCTGTACTACAATAGTACCCAAAATGCATTGCAGCATGTTTTTTTCGTCACCATTGTAGAGGTTCATATTCTGATTATTAATGTCTGTGTTTGACCAACTACTGGCATAGAAGAAAAATTTATGTGTACAAAAATGTTTAGAAAGTCATTTTTATATTAACTGATTATCACAGACTCTTAATCTCACTTTTACTAGAATCACTTCTACTAAATACACAACACCTACTTCATTAGACTCCATACAGATAAATAATTGATGATTATCATCACCAATATAAAGTATAACAACCTACACCTAGGTACAGGTGTAACACCTGATGGCCTTTCTTCTGGGTGTTTGAGTTACAACAGATGTGTTTCAGAAACACACGGTTATAACAGCCAGAGAAAAGACTAAGACAGAAATCAAGGGTCAAGAGCCCAACTAAAGCAAACACTGATCTCTAACATGGTAACCAGTGTTGAGTACTCGAGACTCGGACTCGGTCTCGAGACCGTATTTTAATGGTCTCGGTCTTGTCATGGACTCGTGTGCATTTTGACTCGGTATTGACTCGGACTCGAACATATTAGGAATCGGACTTATGCCCGAGTCCACTCGAGTCCCAATCAAAATATTTCATGATTATTCTACTGTATGTTAATGTTTATTTAAATTGATGTATGATTGACACATCCAATGACTGGTGATTTTCTTTTGTCGTGAGACGTTAGGCCAGCAACACAATGCGTGGCGTGTCTGTTTTTAATTCGGCTCCCATGTTAACAGGTTAGATCTTGCAGACTGCCTGCGTGAGACGTGCGGAAAACCCGTGCATGCTAGAAATAGAACCGGCGCCTATTTTTCACGCCACACGCGTGCATGTTGGAAGCGTTTCCAGGCAAAATATACTAGGAAAATATGTTTATATGTCATTTTGTACACAAATACATGTTAATTCATGACATTTAGATATTTGAAAGTCTATAGGTTGACATAAATTCAGATATAAATGTAATTTTAAAAATAAATTAATAATGATCGATTGTCAAATATTGCACCTGTCAAACATACTCTATTTTGCCGTCAATACTGTTGACGGTGTCCTGTCAGTAGGTGTGTAAAAAAAAAAAAAAAAAAAAAAAAGTTGATATTGTTGTCATGAAGACAAGATCCTGGTTTTTCGGCGGCCTCCCTCTATGTCACCTACAGCCGCAGCAGCGCGCCAAGCGCCGCGTGCAGGCACGCTTTTGGTGTGTAAAGACACAGAAAACGCAAAGCAGCCACCACGCTTCTGGCACGCAGTAGAGATGCCACGCAGCCAGTCACCGGCCTTAAGTTACCCTCCTGCCATCCGCCTGTAGTGATCCCGCTTTCCAGAAAGCCACATTGCTACATTATTTCTCTCAACTGTGTTATTTTTACAAAGTAGGACAAAATGGTCACAGAAAAAAAACAAATATTGTTTAATTAAACTATATAATGAATACAGACACAGACTAACTGTCTCAACACTAAACATCTCCCCCCCAAAAATGTCTGACAGAATGCATTGAATTTATATGGCATTTGATCCAGCTTTCTTCCCCTGGCACATACACACTTTGTGTGTATGCCCTCCGTAACTAAAAAAACTTCGACTAGTGTGTATTTTACCCTGCATTAAAACGCACCATCCAGTGAAATTAGCATTAGATTATCCGTTGCTGTTACAGAAAGTGATGAAATGGTAACTGTTGTCAGTCCCCGCTTCCTCTGCACCAGTAAAGAGTGTTTTTAGTTGGGGTGGATTGATCATGAGACCACATCGTGCTTGGTTGGGTAGCAGGATGGTCTCCTCACTTATTTTTTTGAAAAGTAATTATGCCCATCTGTAATCTTCACAACATCTAAAGTGCACATAATCCAAGACATTGTAAGGATATTAGCAGTGATTAGTTAAGCTTCAAGGTTAAAAGTTATGTAAAAGCTGTTACAGTTGAACATTTACAGGTATAGTGGTACAGTAATATTATGTGTACTAGAAAGGTTATATGGATGTGTATAGTGGTACAACGGTGTTATGTGAAAATGAGCACTTAATATTGACAAGTAACACTTCATAATACTAATAAAATTACCTTTACACCACATACTATGTGGCCCTTTTAACCTTTATTGTTTCCACCAAACATTTGACATACTCTTGAAGATTTCTTTAGGTCTTGTCTCAGACCTAATCTCTCTGGTCTCGGTCTTGACTCGGACTCGACCCTTTCTGAACTCGGTCTTGACTCGGACTCGACCCTTTCTGAACTCGGTCTTGACTCGGACTCGACCCTCTCTGGACTCGATCTGGACTCGGACTCGAATGAGCTGGTCTCGACTACAACACTGATGGTAACTTCAAACAATAAATCAACATCTACACCTTAGTTCATTCTCAATAAGATCTTCTGTAGACGTCTGACAGAAATAAAGTCAGTCTGGTTATTAATAAGTGGAGCTGGTGATGCTGTTTGTGGGTTGTTTAATCAGATCTTGAGAGATTTCATGTATTTTATTTCAGTTGATTTCATCTAAGGCTGTGTCTGAAGTCAGTTGTAGTAGTTCTTGTGTTTCTCTTTTCTTCAGTGATTCTGTTTGTTAACAGCAGCTGTTCACTAATTCTCAATCAGCACTTAGTTAATCAATTAATAACTTAAATGCAAAGTTTTAAAACTTACATGGTTTAGATCAAGGCAATCTGTTTACTCAAGCGGTTTGAGTAATGTTTACTTATTGGGTTTTACAGTGCTATTTCTTTTGTCTGTTTTCTTAATTGCAGAATATTTATCATGTGCATCCAGTCCTTCGTGCTGTCTTTGCTGTTAACTGGTTTAAAGGGACAGAAGTGAGAGACTTATTTACACTCATTTGATAAAACTGTTTTGAAAAAAAATTATTTTACATTTAGAAATTTCTAGAATATCTGTTTCGGGTTTTTTGTTAGTGTAAAAACTTTTCCAAAATAAAAAAGTAAGTAAGTGAAATTTTCACTTATTCTTCACAAGATCTTGAAGTGTTCCTGTAGCTCAGTGGTAGAACATTGCATTAGCAAGTGCAAGTTTAGGGGGTTTGATTCCCCGGGAACACATGATAGGTGTAAACTGTCAGCCTGAATGCACTGTAAGTTGCTTTGGATAAAAGTGTCTGCTAAATGCATTAAAATAATATTATTTAATTAAAATTTACTCAATAAAATGTACTTATTATTTTTTTTTTTTTACTTAACTTAGTTAAGTAGATTTACTTAATTTCCAAATGTGTTAAATTTACTTGAAAAATGCTTGTGCAAAAACTTGCCAAATAAAAATTAAGTAAATTTACTTATTACTTTTTTCAGTGTAAGACACCTCATGAATATGGTCTCCTTATGGCGCTATCCACCTCAGCCTGAGCTTATAGAGACAAACACTGGCCTTCCATCACCCAAATTCTTCCAACTCCATCCCTTTTTCATTTGGAAACCTGAGCACAGTATAATGGAAAGGCTTAGGAACAATTACATCCTGCCTTGTCTTTACAGATGTCAAAATCCAAATGTTGTGTCCTCTGGTGTGGGAAGACCCAGAGTGATCCTTGGTATTACTGGGCAATTTTACATCCTTGCTTGACGTCTGTGTTGTAAGGCATGCAAAAGATACTGGTTTGCTGATAAACCTCAGTGGCTGGACATTCTAGCACAGCGATTCAGAAACATCTTGTCAGCCTTCCTCACCCATAAGAAGGCAATCTGTAAAACAGTGATGGATGAACTGAGGCGCTCTGGAAAATCCCCTAATGGCATGGCCAACCAGCTGTCTGAGGTGCTTCACCTTAAATTTGAAAGAGCACATCTGGCTTACCTTCTCAGTGTGCAGAATGTCAGGGATGCTGAAGCAGGGCTGTATGGTCAGAAAACCATCACTGGGGCACTGAGGAAGGATGACACACCTGCACCGTTTGGGGATTACGGAGACACTGATGGGTGGAATGGGGTGTCTGTCTCTGCACACTATTTAATAGAGTGCCTCCTTCATGAATATCAGCGGCAGGAAGCAGCTCTCACTCAGCTCCTACAAGGAACTTTTGGACAGGTGTTCAGGTCAGATCACACACGCAAAGTTGCTAGAAAAGTGACCCTCTTATCTGGCACAATGTCATCCTATGCTGTGATGAACGAGAACTGGATGATTCTGTTCTGGGTGATGCTGCAGAGTGAAAGTGGGCAGTCATTGGAGTCAATGTACTGTGGGCTATCCAATCGCTACAGTGTTGCTGGTATTCCCAAGGCCAAGTACCAGTGGGTGGACAGGTATAAATCATCACATCTAACCAAACATTACATCAAGTGGTGTAAGCAAAGGTTATGAATACATTAAAATTTATTTTTTTCCCCCTTTATGTATTTAGGGACTGCTGTGCCGCTTTCAGAGTGATGGACCCAGGACCTTATGAGCACCAGCAGTGGGAAGCCTGGAGGACCACAGAAGCTACTGTGGCAGAGGTTACATCAGGAAACCTCAAGAATTTACATGCCGCTTGCAGGAAGTTCAACGAGGACATGGTTGTTAAACTGGACTTGTGTCACTGTATGCGGCGGTTCACCAGGGAGTGTGTTTCGGAGCACCATCCTCTGTATGGCTCTTTCTGCCAGTTCCTCTCTTCTGCCTTCTCTGTAGTTGATCAGGGTGACCTGGAGAAACTGAAGAACGCATACAGATTCTGTGGTATCGAGCCTGCTAATCCCACCAAGCTGCACATCAGAGAGCATTGTAGGACAAAAGTGCCACATCCCAGAGAGCTGGTTCAAAGGGTGGAAGAAGTGTTACACCATTTCTATCTGGCAAAGGATCCCAACAACATCTTCCTTTTCAAACCCACAATGTTAAAATTATGGTGGATTCAGCGTATCCACATCCTTAGAGGCTGCCTGAGTGATCCTGAGGTGGAGGAAGGAATCCTCTACATATATGGTGGAACCCTACAGCTGAATCATGTCAAGGGTGATGGAGCTGCTGTGCCCATTTGGATCCCTGTGAGAGGCACTTCACAGCAGGAGGGGTTTCATTTCCACCAGGCTCAGTGGGTAACGGGCAATTGTGTCTCTCCTGAGTTGTTCCAGGCACAGGGTATGACTGGTGTGGCACGCTGGAATTATCAGCGGCTGGTGGACCTGAAGCAGCCTGGGGTTGTCTTACCTGGAGTGTTTGACCCTGTTTTGATGATAGAGTTAAATAGGGCATCTATAAGTGTGACAGGGCAACCCAAATATCCAGCCTTGCACATCTCCAGCAGGGACACAGGAGAGAGGTTTGGCCTGCAATATGTGGAGCCAGGTTGTCGACCTGTGCCTCTTGACTTTGACAAGCACAAAAGCAGGAAGACAGACCTAGGAGATGTGGAGATGCAAGAGGAGTCTTCATCTGGCGTTCCGTTCTCATTCCCATCTCAGGTACGCCTTTAAAAAAAATGTATACGTTTTTTTTTTTATTAAAAAAAAACATTTATAATTCTCACATGCATATTGCACATTTTTTTTTAGGAATGCTTAAAGGATACCTCTTCTGCTGAGACCCCTCTTGCTGCAGAACCAGAGGCTACCTCACAGGCTGTCATTTTTCACCAGTTTCCTACACCAAGTGCTGTGACAGTGAAGGAACAAACATCAGAGGAGTGTCTTTTAGTTGGAGGTAACTATATAATACATACAGGCATCAATGCGTGTAATCTGTCTGCCTCATCTATGGACACAGAAAACATATACTTAAGTTAGTTATTTTGTGAATCTCTTTTAGAACTCCCAAGCACATCACCACTGCCTGTAGCTGCTTCTCCCTGTGCTGCTCGCACTGGACCTATTAAGACCGGTGGGCGAGTTTTTGTGTTAAACCATAATAGATGGACGGATCCAATGAGAAATATCATTGATGGTTGCAGTTATGGCAGCGTCTTCACTCAGCCAGTGAAACAATCAGTGTCCCAGTGAAAGTACTGGCACCTGCCCCAGTCAATCCACCTGCAAAGGCTGTTCCTGAGGCTGTCCCTCTGGACCAGACAGCATTCGAGAAGATGGTGAAGGACATCATAGAGAAGCAGCAGGCAGTTCAGCAGCAACAACAATTGCAGGTGCTGCAAAAAAAGCAAACCAGATCCTGTTTAGCCTGTGGCCAGCCTAAGTCTCGATACATGGGTGATGGCTCCTCAATACATTTCTTCTATCAAGGTAGTGATGTTAAATACTTCTACTGCTCCAAGAAAGTATTTGACACACAAGCCCCTTTCACACTGCACGTCGGACCCGCAATATTCCCGTAACATTGCCTGGTCCTCTTCTGTGTGAAAGCAACCACGTCCCGGAATTGATTACCGAATTGAACCCGGGTCGGGGACCTAGTAACATTGCGGTAATCGATCCGGAACGAGCGCTGTGTGAACAAAAGCCAGATCTAATTCCGTATCGAAGTGATGACGCGCGTTATCGCGCGACTCTTTTACCGGCTGTTTTGAAGGAAGATCAACATTCGCGACGAAAACATATGTGCAAACTGTAATGAAGCAGAGATCAGTTAGTTCCTCACTTTCCGCGCTGACGCCGAGATCGTTTGCTTGCTTCAGTTAAAGTATAACGTGCCAACCGTTGTCGACTCGTACATTACACGTCACGCGCTGATGTCACGTGTCGTTACGGGATCTTCTAGGGTTGTGTGTGAAAGCACGCACATATACCGGGTCTTCACTGGCAGTGTGAAAGTGCCAAATCTAGCGACCAGGAAACAATTACAGGAACACTTTACCCCTGTATTTGACGGAATGGCAGTGTGAAAGGGGCTATATTCAGCAGAGGGCCTGACCAACCCCAGAATGCCTTTTGAAGATTTTGCAGAGACTCCTTTTTTTTCAGCGGGAACTGGAGGCCTCTAAGCAGAGAGGGACAGAAAGGAAGAGGGTCACTGATGAGAGAAGCAAGCGGAAGTCAGCAGTGGAGCATCCTACTGGTCGTCTGTGCAGATTCTGCCACCTGCCACTGAAACAAGGACCCAACAGTCCTCATATTCACACTAGTTTACCTGGAGTGGCAGGCAAATACATTTACTGTCCTGCTAAAGTGTTTTCTCTTTATCAGGCTCAGGGAATGAGAGCAGAAATGCCATGGAGAGACTTTCAGCAGTCTCCATTCTATGAGACTGAGAAGCAGAGGTGGATAAACGAAAAAAAAAAAATGACTTCACTGTGCTACAAAACAATATTTGAGATCTGGGCATGTCATTTGCCAAAGACATTCTTGCACAAGGTTATGTAAATAACCTTGTACATTTTTTTTTTTTAATTATTTCATTTATTTCCATTTGTTCATTAAAGCACAGAAAGGATTCTTTTATTCTATTGCATTGTATTTTAGTGAGGTTTTATTTTGTTGACTTGCATTGTTAATAACTGTTATAACTAAACTGTCTACATAATTATTTAATTTTAAAAATATTTTTTTTCTTGTTTTTTTTCCTCGTTATCCACAACTTTAGATTATATTATCATTATTGTTGTTGTTGTTATTTAATCTATAATTGTAAATTATTTTATTTATATTTCTGTTCATTAAAATACCAAAAGTAATATATTTTATTGTATTGCATTGTATTTTAGTGTTTTTATTTTTATTTTATTGACTTGCATTATTTTATCTTGCCTCATAAACACTATATGTTAATAACTGTTGCTATTAAACTCTTTTTTAATTTAAAATATGTGTTTGTTATATTTTCCCCCCATGTTATCCACAACTGTAGATTTTATTATTATTACTGTTGTTTAATCTGTAATTTTAAATTATTTATTCCCATTTGATCTTTAAAATACCTGAAACATTGACCTTATTTCCATTGTATTTTAGTGTTTTTTATAAGTAAATTTTATAGACTTGCGTTGTTATTACCTTGCTCAGATTTGTAAACACTAAATGCTAATCACTGTTACTATTAAATATATATAATTGTTCATAATTATTTAATTTACAACACAATTTAATTGTTTTTCCTGTGTTCTCCACAGCTTTGGATTTTATTATTGTTGTTGTTTAATATATAATTATTTAATGTATATTTATTCAACTATTATATATTTTGGTAAGTACTGTACTTTAATAACTACATTTTTCAGTTTTATGTAATATATGAATTACTGACCTATAGATAAAAATTAGAAACTTTTTTGCTGTTATATTTCATTTTATATATATATATATATATATATATATATATATATATATATATATATATATATATATATATATATATATATATATATATATATATATATATATATATATATATATATTCTGTACATAGTTATACAAATATAAAATTAATTTCTTTCAAAATAAAGTCCTGAAATATTACCAAATGTTCTTTTTTAATTATTCAAATTGTTCTATATTAAAAATAACTTCCCTATAATAATGTAAATATTTATTAAGATCGTTGCACATTTTAAGTGTATCTGGATGAAAAACGAATACAAACTTGTTTTATGGTGTTTGTGGCCGAGACGGGATTCAAACCTCTAATTCTGTGTATTTTTTACGTCCCGCCTCCCTGGAATTTCCTTCGTTCCTATTGGCTGGTCAGCACTGTACACCTATACGCGACTAGCCTTCGCGTGTGAGGCGAACGTGATAACCACTACAATATGGAAACCCACTTTCTAAAGAAGTCCGAAATCGTTGTGTGCAGGCTCGGCAAAATGCGTGTAAAGGCTAAACCTTCTGAAGCCAACTGTCGGCTCAAAGGAGTTCATACATTTCTTCAAAAAGGGACAGCTGTTTCTGCTCGGTTTCGAACCGAGGACCTTTCGCGTGTTAGGCGAACGCGATGACCACTACTAATAGACAATCGGCGTAAGTCCCACACACAAGAGGCCAAAGTTCATTCGGCCTGGCAGTCTATGCAGAGTTTCCTGAAACGCTACCCTTAACATACCTCGGAATTAAACACTTGCAGCGTGATATCAAGCTGAAACCTGCCTTCCTGTGCTAGTCTCAAACTAACAAACCCAAAGTTTCAAGAACACAGGAGAAACTCAAAAATTTCTCTTGGTGATTTTTGTTGGTCAAATTTTTGAGTTTCTCCAATCTTCTTGAAACTTTGAGTTTTTTTTAACCGAAATTTAAAGCTTCTCCAATCTTCTTGAAACTCACCACTGGGGTAGCACGTGTCTAGACTAGCATGGGAAAGCAGGTTTTAGCTTGATATCTCTTCAGAAAGCTGAGATATGGACTTGCCACGTACAATCTATCCCATTGTAAAAAAAAACAGGCTGTTTGTGGTCAGTGGAATTCCGAGGGTTTAACACCTCTGGGTGCTTCGGGAGTAAGCGAGGAGCCACCTGAACAGGTTTATTGGCAGATTCGTTGACCATTGTGTTGAATTTCAAGAAGGTTAGCCATGTGTTAGAAACTGCTATGGCTTGCATCATTTTATCAGAAAATAACACTCCAGATGGATGTGTTTTAAAGTTCGTCAAGGGGATAAAAAGGCTACTTGTGGGCACGTAGGGGATCAGGGGGACACATAGACTGCTTGTGGTCACAGTCTTTGTATTACCAGTCGACATAAGGGCAGTTAGTGGTCACATAGGCGGTAAGAGAGACAGATGGGCTGTTTGTGGTGACACAGGTGATCATTCGGACAGAAAGGGCTGGCGCGCAGGGGTCCAAGTGGATATTAAATTATGTTGTGGGATAATTAAATATATTCTAAATAAACTACAAACTTAAAATTATATAAATTTATTTTGTTCTCACGTTCTTTCTTGTAACACCTCCCTCTCAGTGACAACAGCTGACTGAGCGGCTCTTTATGCAGCTCATTATGCAGGGCTTTGTCTTCTCACGTGTAAATCACAATGATATTCATGATAGTTGACGCCTACTCGCATATGACTTTTGCCAACAAAAAGTGTTTTAGAAAATTTAAATCAATGTATTGTTTTCTGTAAGTGAGTAAACAAGATGATTTTCACATAATTTACAAAGAAAAATTCTAGGCTACAAGCTCCAGTTCTCAGTTAGGACAAAGGACCATAGAAGGCACAATTACCATCACAGAAAGCTAAAGCAATACTGCAAAGCCCTCCCGTAGTCGGCAGGGTTTGAACCTGCGTGGGGAGACCCCAATGGATTTCAAGTCCATCACCTTAACCTCTCGGCCACGACTACGTCTAGTGGTAGGCTGCCTGCCCCCTTGTCTGGTGGAGCCCTGCACAGGCCAAGCGTCAAAAACAAAATTAAGAAGAAAGATGAGGTGGTAAAAAAAAAATTCAACCTTCCTGTACACACAACGGCAGAGGGTTGCCGTGACTCGGATTCGAACCGGGGTTGCTGCTGCCACAACACAGAATACTAACCACTATGCGATTTTTTTTTTTTTTTAAATTGAATAAATGAATCAATTCAAACATACATATCAATTATTCACATAGAAAAATACATAAGATTCTTTCTTTGACATAAAAAACTTCTACTTTGAATTGACAGACATCTTACTTACATTTAAAAGAAGTCATTAAATAGTTTAATCTTTTAAAAAAGACCATTCAATCCCCAGCTCTTTGAAAACCTTTAACACCTCCTGAGTAAAAATATTATAAAAAAACATCAATCGTTTCCTCCAACTTAAAATAATAAAACAGACTTTCAACATATTTTTCTACTTTTCTCCTGAACACATTCCATACATCGATTAAAACATTTTCCTTTTTCATCACCACTCTTCTTTCCCATATCGAACTTTTCATCAGCATTACAAGTAAATTAATCAGCTTCTCATGTTTACATTTCTCATTTATGCCCAACATTAACACCTTTTCCCACTCAAAGTTCCCATTTCCTTCTCCTCTCAAAATTAAAATCATGCTTTTACATCTCTCATTAAAATCTTTCAGCTTATCACAATATAAAAACAAGTGTAAAAACCCTTCATCAGCATCTTGGCAAACTTTACATATTGCACTTTCCTCCATCCCAATTTTCCTTAAAATTACGTCTGTGAACACTGCTTTGTTTCTGATAAAATATTCCATATTCTCCAGTTTAGTCTGTACAATTTTCCCCTTTATATTCCCCCATATTTTCTCTTCTGTTACATCATTGAACATCTGTAGCCAATATTCATTTACAACAGGTTTCTTGAAAACCACATCTCTAAAAAAACAATAAAACATTTTCACATTACATTCTTTAAAAGCACATAATCCCCCCCCCCAGCTTTACATAAACATCTTTTCCTTGATCTTCTTCTTCCATATTTTCAATACTCTTTATCCATTCTTTATGTATAGCATTCTTAATTAAATCATATTTGTTTGTAATCTCCTGTCTGGTATAATCCTCCTTTGCCTCCTCCATCACATCCACAATGTATTGAACTGGTAAAAACCCCTCTTTTAATTTATATAAAACATCTCTGACTTTCATGATTCCCACATCCCACCATTTCTTAAAAAACACCTGCTTGCCTTGATTTAAAATGCAGTTATTTAAGAATAAAGGCTGATTTAAAATGTTCTCTCTACCTTGTGGCTTAAAATGCACATTATCTAAAAAATTTCCCCATGCTCCCATCAGTTCTCTATAAAATTCTGGCATCCCCTCCGTCATCCAATTTTTTGTTTTCATCCCTAAAATGTTGTCCCCCAAATTAAAATGACTACACTTGTTTAAAAAATGCCCCATTGTTCTTTTCCATGCTGTTTTATTTCCTTCGTCTAGATATTTGCTTATGATTTTCACCCTTAAACTGTTCTTTCTTTGCTCCACGTCCATTAGCCCTAGCCCCCCCTTCCCCACTGCTCCTATTAAAGAGTTATATGCAATTCTCGGTGGCTTTCCTTGCCATAAAAAATCTAAAAAAAACATTTTTTCAGCCTTTTTTCTATCCACAACGAAGCCACATATAAAATATGCCATATGCTTTTTTGAAGCCACATATAAAATATGCCATAACTTAGAAACCATTAAAACATTCAAAATTAAAACCCTCCCTTTCAAAGTTAAGGACATTAATCTCCAAAAATTCAACCTTCTCTCGATTCCTCCTAACATCTCCTCCCACATAATTCCTTCTGCTTTGGTTTCATCCCTCCCCATTAAAACACCTCAAATCTTTATTTCATTCATTTCCTTAAAATTAAAGTGCCCAGTTAAAACCTCACTTCCCCCGAATCTCATGTATACTGTTTTATCCTCGTTCACTTTAGCCCCTGATCCCCTGCAAAATGTTTGTACTATTTTCATTGCTTCCCTTACACTCAACAGATCTTCCAGCAATAGCGTAGTATCATCAGCGTACTGAAAAAATGTATTCTCTCCTCCCTCTATGCCTATTCCTCTTATTCTCCCTTCCTGTTCTACCATTAATCCAAGTGGTTCCGCAACTAAAGCATATAAAAGTGCCGACAACGGGCAACCCTGTCTAATTGATCTTGTTAATTTAAAACATTCTGTTAAAAACCCATTACATTTAACTTTCGTTACAGCACCTTTATATAAAATCTTAACACATTTAATAAAATTCCGTCCAAAACCAAAAGTATTCAAAACCCCAAATAAAAAAGCATGCTCTACCCTGTCAAAAGCCTTCTCAAAGTCCAAACTGATTAAAAAAAACATCTTTCTTCTTTTCATTAATATATCTTATGGTATCTTTTATGCTCATTGTTGTATCCGCAATGTCCCTTCCTTTAATACTGTAAGCTTGGTTTGTTTGAATTATTGTGGGCATCGCTTCTTTTAATCTATTAGCTAAAACTTTTGATAAAATCTTTAAATCAGTGTTAAGCATTGTTATAGGCCTATAATTCTTTAACTCCACTTTGTCTCCTTTCCTTTTATATGTAGCTTATATGTTCCCTTTATATGTAGCTTCCTTAATCCCATTCCCATCCTTTCATTCATCTCACCTTTCCTAAAAATCTCTTCAAATACTTCTTTTAATATAGCTGTTAAAACATCTTTAAAAACAATGTAAAACTCACTCCCCAACCCATCTATCCCTGGACTTCTTCTTTTGTTTAACCCAATTATTGCTCTTTTTATTTCTTCTTCTCTTACTTCATCATCACACTCTTTTTTATCCACTTCTCCTACTCTGGCTTTTATCTTCTTCAGTAATTCCTTTTTCTCCTTCTTTTACCCCCTCTGTACAGAATAAGTTCTCATAATATGATTTTATTTCCTCTAAAATGTACGCATTTTCTTCTACTATTCTCCCATTTTTGCCCCTTATTTCTCTAATCATGTCTGCTTTCCCTCTTCTTTTGTCTAAATCAAAGAAAAATGTTGTGCACTTCTCCCCCTCCACTGTATATTTTGCTTTGCTTCTTAATCTTGCAGCTTCATATTTCTCCTCTTCCATTTCCTTCAGTCTACCTTCTATTTCTTTTATTTTCTCTATGCTTTTTTCTGCCTTATCCAGTTCCTTATTTAAGATTTGTCTTAGCTCTCTTTCCTTATTTTTCTTACATTTGTTAATTAATTTGCAATATGTCATTGTAAACTTTTTTACCAGATATTTCACGTTCTCCCACCACATTCGCTTATCCCCACTATACATTTCATTTTCTTTTTTCTTTTCAATGATCTCCTTTAGACTTAAAACATAATCTTCATTCTTTAAAACCTCTGTATTTAAAATCCAGACTCCCGGCCCTCTTTGCACTTTACTCCAGTCTACTTTAAAAAATAAAAACTTGTGATCGCTAAAACTTGTTTCTTCATACTTAATCTTTTTTATAAAATTCTCCACATTTCTTGTACATAAAATAAAGTCTATTCTTGTTTCACACACAAACTGCCCCACTATTTGCCTCCTTGAAAAATCTTTTATCTATTCATTTCTTTCTCTCCACACGTCGATGATATCATTTTCTCCCATTAATGCTTTTAATTATTTTCTCCCCTTGTCATTTTTAAAAACCATTCCTTCTGCCATGTCTTGTTTACTAAAAACTGTGTTAAAATCCCCTATCATTATTATTTCCATATACCTGTTTATGATATTTCTTAAAACATAAAAAAAAAAAAAAATCTTTCTTTTCCTTCTCCTCTGTTGGCGCATGTACATTGACTAAAATCAGTTCACGTCCTTCACAATTTACTTCAACCACCATACATTTCCCCATCTTATCTTTATACACTACCCTACTTGAATTAAAAACATCTTTTCTTATTAAAAAGTCACTCCTCTTCCAAGCCTTCCATCCCCATTGTTATATAAAATATCCCCTTGCCATTTCTTTTTATAGTCCTCCATCACACTCTCTTTCCAATTTGTTTCTTGTAAAACAATAACATCTTCGCCTCGGCATTTTTCCTTCACTTTTTCAAATGTACCCATGTCCATCAGTCCCCTTGCATTAAAAGTAACGCAACTTAAAACCGTTAATAAGAAAAATAAATACATAACAAACATTACTTTCCATCTTCTCCCTCCAACCCTCTTAACACTTCATATCTGTTTACAATTTTCACTCCGCCCATTGTCATTATCTTTTTTCTAGCATTTTCCACATTTGGTTTTACCTTTAATGTTTGCCTTCTTATTTGTCCTCTCCCCTCTCTGTCTTTTTCCATGTTATCCATCCTTGTCTCTTCTCAACTGTCCATTTCTTTGTTTTGATCATCCATTCCATGTCCATCTCCGTCCACACCATCTAAAACTGTCCGATATTTCCATTTCCGTCCATTGGGTGTCCTGTTCTGTTGTATGCTCCTTGTCTGCATCATTTACTCCTTCTTCCTCTCTGTTGCTCGCTCCTCCTTCTATTTCTTCTTGTTGCAATCCGTCTTCCTCTTGTCCTTCATCAGTTTCTCTTTCCACCTCACTGTTTCCTTCATGCACCTGTCCGTCCAACTGAAGTTCCATACCTCCTTCCTCTCTTTCCATCCAACATTCACATTTATTTAAAACTTCTTGACACCCTGGGCATCTGACAGTATTGCAATCTCTTGCAAAATGTCCCCTCTCCTCGCACTTCCGGCACTTAAAATCTGGGCAGTCTTTCAGCGGGTGTCCAGGGCTCATGCACAGCCTACAGGTCTTCACCTGATGGCTGTGCATTACCCTAAAATACTGCTGCCCTTCTGCTGTTTCCAGCTTTGTGCTATATGGCAACGATGCTACATCTTTGGGGAATCTCACTTTTAGGAACCTTGTTCCATCTTCTATGTTAGTGCCCGGGTAAACTCTTCTTTTTATCTGTGAAATGGGATTAACTCCCCATCCTTCCAATTTACCTATAATTTCTTTGTCATCAATATAGACTGGCAGGTACATGAAGGAAACAACATAATCTCTGTTTTGCAAATTTTTTACCTCACAGTTCACTCCTTTTATCATCAGTTTATCAATCAGTTTGTCACATGTTTCTTCTTTCTCTATTGTTAATTCATCTTCTTTTCCTTGTCTTGGCCTTAGTGCCAGGATTTTCCCATGTCCACATTGTTTTGATACAGTCTTGATGATATCCTCTGCTCTCACCTCGATCACATTCTCTACGTTCATAATCACTGTAGCCTCCTTTAGATATTTTCTTTCAAGACATTTTTCCATCGTGCCTTGGTTATTTCCATTCCCAGTAGTCGATTTCCCAGTCCAGTGTCATTTACCGATCGTGTCTCTCCGCCAAATCCAGTATCGTTTGCCATGCGTCTCTCTCCAACCAGTCCAGTGTCGTTTGCCATCTGTGTCTCTCCAGCCGGTCCTGTGTCATGATCCATTAATTCGTCCATTTTAAGAGAAAAAAAAACAAAAAAAAAAAAACAAAGAAACCACCCTCCAGCCAGCAAAAAGCTGCTGTTAGGTGGTTTAAAACTGAAAAACACACAAAAAACTGAACTAAGGTCCAAAAACAACTTACAAACAAACACAAACTGAAAAAACAAAATGGAGGAGAGCCTTCCTCTCCAAACTGCAGCCAACACTTCCTGTAGCTCTCTAGCGCCTTCAGGTTGGTATGGCCATTAGCCCAGAAGAGACGCAGGTGTCATGGGATGAAAGCTAGAAGCAGTTAGGACAAAAGGGCAAAGGACCATAGAAGGCACAATTACCATCACAGAAAGCTAAAGCAATACTGCAAAGCCCTCCCGTAGTCTGCAGGGTTCGAACCTGAAAAATCTATGACCTGGATTTGAACCGGGGTTGCTGCAGCCACAACGCAGAGTACTAACCACTATACGATCATGGCGTACCACTGGCTCACCCAGGTTAACCACTGGAGCCCGAATACATGAAGCACCAGCGGCGTGTTGGTCCATCGAAGAGGGACTGGACATTTTGCAAATCAGTGGGAGGACCTTGAAAAATTCATGGACGCTTTTCCTCATGGCCTTCAGCAAACAGCGTAGTCGGTAGGATTCGAACCTGCGCAGGGAGACCCCAATGGATTTCTAGCGCTAGCTGGCGAAGGATAGTCCGACATAATTTCAGAAATGCTGAGCAATGTCGAACTGCGCAGCCAATCGCATCGAAGCGCTATGACATTTGGACCAATCGCGTCGAAGCGCCTTAACATTTCCAGCCAATCAAAAAGCGCAATTCATAACATTCTCTTGACATGCGTGACATTTGGCCAATCAGAGAGCAAGGGGATACCGGCGGCACGTTTCCGCGTATCACCGCTAGGTGGAGGGGTCAGCTCTTCAAGTCAGGTGTCAATCAAGTTGCCGAAATGTGCCGAAGGTGTACGAAAGAATGACATCGTCCTCAGGAGGTGTGTCAAGGGTCAAAAAAGTTCATTACCGAAGTTCGTGACCTACGACGAGTATCATTGCCGCGGAGCTCAGCATCATTTTTACGGAGGACAGCGAAACTTCATTTTAAAACTAAATACGGCGATATTACCGACGACGACAACAGTTAAGAAATTATCATCTAATTGCAAAAAATTTTTTGTATTCAATTTTTTTATTATTAGTGTAATTTTAACTGTTTTAATTGTTCTTTCAAAACTGTTTCATCAAAGTCAATAAAAATGTCTGGCAAACAACAAAAATCACATAAAGCTATGTCGGACGCTGAATGGATTTCGCGTTTAAAAAAGTTTGCCAGCACAGGAATTTGGCCATCAAATGAAGGTAACAGGCCTGCTCCTAGACAGAAAAAGTGGTAAGAGATCTATCAAAGGGTGAGTGAGTGTTTGTTACCTTTGCATGATAGAGAGAAAAAAGTGTTTGTTGACTTGCATAATCGAACATTATTAGTATAGTTGTTTAATGTATTTGCATAAGAGAACAACAGATTAGGCTCCATTACAAACATTTACCTGGTCCCATTCATTGGTATGGTGTAATGTGATGGTTGTGTTATGTTTATGTAATGTTGCAGGTATTTTGAGATTTATGTCATACTGTTAATGAAAAGTTACATCAAAGACCTTTTGTGTACTGGGAGACTCAGAGATTTGAGAGGGGGAAGGGGGAAGGGACAGTGAATGAATAGGTGGTCTGAAGGTGTGAAATGTTCCTCTCTTGTATCTCTCTCCTTTAAAGAGAGATACCAGCTCTAACATTATATGTAAGATAAGCTTGACTTGTGTCCTAGACATTAATCAGTGAATGAATTAATATATTAATTTAATAAAGTATTTTATGCTCTTTTAAGTGACTCACTTGTATTGTGCATTACATTTGTTATAATACTTACAGATTGAGAAATGTCCGATGCTGTCTCGTGGCCAAACAACCTTGCTTGGAGGTGTGCTGAAATGCATCTGTGGTTTTCACACTCTAAAGGTAACATTAATGTAGCAAGTATTTTTTGTTAATATTATTTACTGAAATGTTTTCTTTCTGAATTGTTATATGTATTTTTTATTTAATTTTTTTGGTTGTGTTAAGCAGCCCACTGCGTCAAACGCAGCCTCATGCTGCTGAAACAGCAAAGAAGGTCATGGAGCAGAGTCAGCCTGACCTCCAGCCTCATCCCCTGCCCAAGCCCCAGCCAACTGCACCTGTGGAAGCAAGAGTTGCAACACAATTTTCATTGGTAAGAATTGCTTTTTTGTAGCACTGAAGTATGAGCTCAGTTCAAATTCAAGGAAGTTCAGAAAGTAAGAAGAAAAAAAGAAAAAGCAATAATTCTATGAGATGCTGGTTGAGACCTGCTAATTTTCACACCTCTTGTACAGTGGGGGCAACTGTTGTCTGCTGATTGGTCGGTTTGAATATCTCAGCTTTGGTTTAAGTCACATGGTCAAGAATAAATGAAGATTGTAACCTGCCTGCTTTCTCCCTTTCATCTCTGGGCTCTACTCTTTGATTGTCCTCTTTGTCTCTAACTGAGCTCTGCCTTTGTTGAAGGTCACTGAGCTAGACTCATGTCCCTCATGGCATCTCTCTCAATACTTCTCATGTGTTAAAGCTCTTTTTTTTTCCTGCAAGTAAATGCTGCATTTACTTAAAATTGTAATATTAACACAAATAGTAATGCTTGCTATTATAACACATTCTGTCTTCTCACATTTTTAGTTAACCAAATCAAGATTTACCGGGTCTCACATTGCTGCAGCAAAGCCAAATCTCAGTTTGGCCAGGAGAACTTCTCAGGCTGAAGACCAGCCCAGCGCAGCAGTGTCTAGTGCCTCTAGACCAAGCACTACAGTCTCTGTAAGTAATGGCATAATCTATATTGTACTCTATGAAGACACGTTTCACGTTCCATTCTATACAAATTATTAAACTATTTAAACTATTTTTTAATAACAGAAAACCATATATTAATAAACAAAAAAGTTATATTTTATAAATAGATTTCATATAAATTACTATTCAAAAGTTATTGATGTTAAGATAGTGTTACTTTTATTGAAAAAGGAGGCATTAAATTGATAAAAAAATCTCAGACATTTAATGTCACAAAAGATTTCTATTCAACATCATGTTACAAACTATTTCTATTTCAAATAAATGCTGTTCTTCAAACTTAATTCTGAAAAATACCACCTGTCATATTTATGGACTTTTCTCTCCTCATGTTCCTCAACCTAGTTTGTGTCTCCTCTTGATTATGTCATTCAGTTAATCTGTGTCTAGTTAATTGACTCATTTGTCCCTCATTGGTCTGTCTACTTAAATTTTAGTCTGTTCAGTTTGTCTTGGTCTATGTGTTACTGCCTTCCTTTGTGTGGGTTAATTAAAGATTATTTACCCTTGATTTTCATCTTTGTGTGCTTTCCCCAACACCATAAGTGTGGCAACCACTGTAATGCAGTTTTATTATCAGCTATTTTCACGTTTTCAACTAATAATGAAGGTTTATGTTCAATAGAATGGTTTCTGAAGGATCATGTAACACTGAAGACTGGAGTAATGATGCTGAAAATTGGTTCTTGCCACTGTATAAATAAATTACATTTCATATTTTTAAACTTTAAATTGTAGTAATGTTCCACAATTTAACTATCTTTTTAGTTTTTAACTGTATTTTTTATCAAATGCAACCTTGGTGAGCAGAATAGGTTTCTTTTATAAACATTTGGGCCTCAAACTTTGCAACTGTAGTGTATGATTTAATCTAGGACGACTAAGTTATTGTAATGTTCTATTTGCAAAATCTATATTTTACTTCATGATTGTACAGACACCAGATCCTACAGTTCCAACCCCTGTCCCCAGAGCCACTGCAGATGTGTCCAATCCCGCTCAGCCATGCAGGATCGTCTCTGTAAGTAATTTCATATTCTGTTGGTCCAAAAATGTAATTAAATCAGCTTTTACCAGACACTAGGATTACATGCCATGAAAATTGAATATTACTTTTATAACCAGTAGTTCCTTAAAACACATTCATGCTGAAAAAAAACAACAACAATCAAACTATTGTCATAATGTCAATTGAGTTTACATGATACTGATTTATTGATGATAAACAGTGTATAGATGTTAACATTCATGTGTCAGAATAAATAGATATTGGTTATAAAGTCTCAGAATTCTTTTTTATTTCATATTCAACAGGATTTCAGGATTATTTTGTTCCTTTTTTTGGATGACTTCCGTGTATAATGTAAAGTTATCAGTTTCATTGTCGTAATAATCATTGTAATACCATGTAATACAATGATGATTTCATGTGAAAGTAATCAGGGATACAAATAAAATTGATTAAAAAGTAAAATGAACTTACTAAACTTAATGTTTTGCCTTTTTTTCCATCACAGACTGCTCCTTCTGGGGCATTATTGCAAGGTCCATCTGTACTTCAACTTCCTCGTTTGTGGTCTGAGACCATACCACCAGAGGATCACAAGTGGATTGGCAAAAGGCTTTTCAAAATTGGATCCAAAGGAAAGCCAGCACTTCGTGATGACCTCCAGCTCTGGTATTACCCCCCACAACCAGCACTTATTTACAATCAGGCTCCAGCTCCAGACAGATTCTTTTGTCATACTCTTCTGCTGTGGATGCCATACAAGCTGTGGATGGTTAAGGTTCTCTGTCCCAATCCAGCCTGCGGACAACATCAGCTGACAGGAGGTGGTCTGCACAAAAGGGCACGGCAGGTTCTAGACATTGACAGAACATACAATATGGTCACAGAAACCCTTATCTGTACAAAGTGTAGAGCCTCACATGTGTCCTGGAGTCAGACTGTCCTGCAACAGCTAGATCTGGGCCATCGCTCTGAGTTTCAGGTCATCCTCACGCGGAAGTAAGTACACTTTCATTCCTCATCCAGTTGTTAGCCCATCATCACGTGTGTGTATGTATGCAAATACTTTACAATTAAATAGCTAAAATATATGAATATGTGGATTTTGCTTTTCCTAAGGTAAGCCTGTGATATGCGGGTCATCAGGCTCTTGCGTGAGCGTGGCTTAGGCAATAGTCCCACTAGGGTGATAAAGCAGCTTTGTGAAAACCACAGCGAGCAGTGGCTCCATCGTCTGGCCCGGTACACCACACAATGTGTTGACTTCCTCAATCAACCCGGGGTGATGCCAGTAAATTTCCAGGAGCCCCCAGAGCCTACGGTGGTGCCAAGCTCCAAGTGGTTGCTCACCGTTTACAGCCAAGACATTCTGACCAGGCTGGATGAAATCCATGCCAGAATAACATCCACCTATGGCTCTGTCTTGAAGATGGATTCTACTAAAAAGGTTAGTTGTGGATTTGTTCATTAATGGTGTTTATATGCCAGCATGGCACTGTATCTGTATTTTTCATGGTGTGATGTTTGATTTATATTTACAGCATGCTTCATATCATCTCTTATTACAGATCACCAAGAAGCTGGCTGGGACAGCGAGGGGAACGGGACTCTGGCTTACCTCTGTTGGCAACGAGTTTGGTCAGGTGCTCATAAGTGTGCTGACAGCCCAGGAAGGAGCAGGACTTGACATGATGGTAGACGGTCTGGTGAAAAGATACCAGCAGGCTGGTGTAAATCCACCTTCTGTGTTGTACGTGGACTGTGGGTGCTGCAGTGAGGTGAGCGAGAGCAAGCTGAAAACCAGGTTTAGGGGCTGGCCAGATCTCATGATACGCTTGGACATCTGGCATTTTATGCGCAGGATTGCCTTGGGGTGTACAACTGATGCCCATCAGTTGTACCCCATTTTCATGTCACGGCTATCAGCATGCATCTTTGAATGGGATGCAGCTGACGTCTCTATCCTTCGCAAAGCAAAGAGAGAGCTGTTGATGTCCCAGGGTTGGCCTGCGCTGACAGATGAAGATGTAAACAAGCATCTGACCAGGGAGGAGCTGGCTCTACATTGCCGGAGGAGGACCCGTGGAGAGGAGACTACCATCCTTCTCCTTGAACAACTGCTTACAGAACTCCTGAGCAGCAAGGGAAATGACTCTCTGGGTGTTCCTCTCTTGGATCGAGAAAGGATGGAGCACATCTGGTGTGTCCAAAAGAAGCACATCAAGTGTATCCAAGACCCTCTTGGTGTTGCCCTCTATACTGAGACCGGGAGCCTAACCAAGGGAGGTGTGCTTCTGAAGACTTACAGATGTGCCAGAGGCTCCACTTCTCTTGAATCCTTTCATTTACACCTTAACCGTTTCATCCCAGCTATGTATTTGTCGAACACACACTGCATGTGCAAAGAAAGAACATTTAAGTGTCTGTGTGTTTAACATTGCCTAAAAACTGTTGTCTGTTTACAGGGACCAGTGCAAACAGTCTGAACTTTCAGATTTATTTGTTGGAGGGTCTACACAGGTGGAACCAGGATCGGGAGGCAGCTTCCATGTCATCTGAGTCATCAGCTTTACGCAGCTACACAGGAGAACTTGTTCACTGTGTAAACAGCAATTATGAAAAGCTGTTTGGCAGGAAAGTAGTCCCCACGTTTTGTCCCCCTGCACGTTACACCGGTAAAATAATTTATTATTGTTAATTAACTTGCAATTCCTGTGTAGTCTCAGTCAATATTTTATTTAAGCCTATACAGTGTACTTTGTATCTGTATTTTTGAACTATAAACTATCAACTTGATCCACTTTTTTTTCTTGAAACATGCCCTCTGTCATCTGATCGATATTTTCTTTCAAGTAAAAGGCCTTTCAGTATAATTGTACAAACGTCTACCTTAATCTCATAAATCACATGCCATTTTGCTGTGGAATCTTTTTTATTAGAAAGTAGTTAATTTTTAGAAAGAATAACTTGATTATTATTAGTAATATTTGGTGACCATTTACTGTACTGAAGTTACTTTGGTTTACTTGATTAGAAAAGTCAAGTTACATGTAGTAACATTTGAGTAATTACATTTGAGTTACATTTGAGTAATTGTATTTATATGTTTCTCAGTCATCATTGTATTGTATTTCTTTGTTTTGGCCCCACAGTTATAGGTTTATGGCCTTTTTTTTCTTTTTCTCCTGTACTATGATCTCCATGATCTCACACTATAACAATATATGAACAACTACAAAGGCCTTATGTATCAAATATGTTGCACAGCAATTGTATTTAATTCCCATTCATTGTTTTTATTCCAGGTGAGCTCATTGGAGTGCAGTATCTATTCCAGCAGACTGGTCAGGCACTGCAGGACATGAACCCAGACTCTGAAGAGACGGCAGAGCTCATCGAGGAACTTAATGTGGAGGAGCGAGATGAAGATGAGGGCTTCTGTGATGTCAGCGAGGATCAGACAATTGCAGATCCCGAGGATGTTCTGTCACCTCCCTCCTCCACTCTGACACTGGGTTCTTCCACCGTGGTCACCAGCAGTGACACGGCTGTACTGGGTTCCACATCCCCTTCACTGGTCCCTGATCCTACACCTGCTCCTTCATCACCTGGACCCTCGGGGACTGCTGTGCCACCTTTTCCCTCTGAAACATCTGTTTCACCACTCTCCTCAGAGCCAGAGGATGCTGGTCAGGATGATGATGACGATGAAGAGACTGTAAGTGCCACTCCTCTCTATTTCTTTCAAATAAACTACATTAAATTAAAATAAGGATTGATCAACATATACTTCTTGCTACTGCTTTATATCCAGACTTTGCTCAGATTTTAAACTAAAGTCATTAGTAGGCAACAAATCAGTTTTATTTAGTTAGTGCTTTGTACTATACAGATTGTGTTAAAGAGCAACACATCAATGGAACTAGTTATGGAACTAGGCATTTAACAAATGTGATTATTATTTGTGCTTGTTTTCTTAATAGGCTGTTGACTACCAAAATGTTCCGGGATACCAACATGTTGACAAGCTGGCCGAATATCTGGTGGAGCTCCGGGGTCACACAGCCCTTAGCCTGACCAATCAGGAAGCCAGCACCATAATTGAACTTTGGCAGAACCTGGCTGACCAGGACAAGCAACGGGTGGTGTATGCAGCTAGACACCAGAAGAGACTGCTGAGTGGACGCTTCAGAGTACCAAAGAGGCCCACTAAAACCCCAGGAGTAGAGAGCACCATCAGAAGTGTGCTGGGAGCAAGCAGCGCACCTGCTCAGTGGCCTGACTGTTGCCGTCTGGTGGAAACCATCTTCATCAGGCTTTGCAATACCCACCCAAGCCCCAAGAGAAAAGGCAAGGGAACGCTGTCGAGATGGTCTCTAATCCTCCAGGATTACAGGAGGATAAGGCAGCTTGTACTGGGCAACAGCTTGGTGATGGGAGGAACCTCAATGCAGCTGGTGGAGGTTAACCAGAATACCCTGATTCAGTGGTATAACAACAGACAGAAAAAGCAGGAACTGTCTGTGCTGATTCAGGGCATTCAGTTGCCTCAGCCCCTCCCT
Source organism: Carassius gibelio (assembly GCF_023724105.1). Lineage (NCBI taxonomy): Eukaryota > Metazoa > Chordata > Actinopteri > Cypriniformes > Cyprinidae > Carassius > Carassius gibelio. The sequence continues at coordinate 5,307,152 of NC_068390.1, forward strand.
GAAGCTCAGGAACCTCTCCAGGCTGCCAAACGCCTACGGACTGAGCCAGAACAATCAGGGGAGCAGCACCAGTACAAGCTACCAGAGAGCACAGCAGGTCAGGCAAAACAGAGGCACACCTCTACTGGGCGACCTCCTCTCAGACCCAAGGCACCAACACAGACTACTATGTTGGTTACGCCATCAGCACCTGGAGCATCAGTGCAGATGGTACCCAATATACTTATACCTGCAGCACCAGGTTTCCCGGGTGTGCCAATGCTTCAGGGTGTGCCAGTGTGCCAGGGCATGCCAATGGCTCAAAGACTGCCAATGGTCCAGGGCACGCAAATGGTCCAGGGCATGCCAATGGTCCAGAGGATGCCAATGGTTCAGGGAATGCCAATGGTTCAGGGAATCCCGATGGTCCAGGGAATGCCAGTGGTTCAGGGGATGCCACTGTTACATCCTACAGTTGTGCAGGGCACAAGTTCACAACCAGCTGCCAATCCCCAAACCATGCCTAAGAGACCCTACAAGAGAACTGTAGAGGCGAACACTTGCAAGAAATGCGGACATTTCAAAACCAGTGCAACAGGACATAGCCAGTACAGAGGCAAAGTATACTGCCCACAGTCTGAAACTGTTACAAAAGAACAGTGGTTAGAGGAAATGCGGAGAACTGTTCCCAAATAATGTATATATTTTTATTTATTGTAGTGTGTATATAGTTGTTTAAATATAGTTCACTATAGTTAATATTTGTGTTGAACATTATTTAATATTTTATTTACTGCTTTTTAAAAACCTATTTAACTTATTTGTGTTTGTATTTAAAACTGTATTTACTGTTTTATTTACCTTTTTAATTTATTGTTGGAAAACTTATTTAATTTTATATTTATTACTGTTCAGTTAAAAAAAAAAAATCATTTTATTTCCCTTTTGATTTAAAGTTGTTTTAAAACTTATTTAAAATTTAATTTGTTTAATATTTATTATTGTTCTATTGGCATAAGTGTAAAAATAAAATAATAATTGTCAAAAGACAGATTTTTTGTAATTTGCACTTTAATATAACCATTTCATCAGTACACTGAAAAAATAAAACGTGTTTACAAAAAATAATTTGCATTTGTCATTTGTCACAGACATTTTCCAGCATATGAATATTTTCATCTTTAATTAGAAATGACAGATTTGAATGTGTCGAATAAATGTAAGATCCTGAATGTAAGATGTAAAAATCCTTAATCAGAATAAATATCAATACAACTGCAATAATTATATGCTTAATCAGAATAAATTATGAATACAACAACTACTAAATAACTAATAATAACAAAACACATTTCCATTCGTGTACTTACATTTTCATGACAAAAAATATCAAACAAAGCACATATATACATTTAATTAACATTGAAACGTTATTTATTTAAAGCAATTAACAATATTACAAAAAGTTGTCTTTAGCTGGATTCGAACCTGGGTAATTTCACCCTTTCTTTTCTTCATTTTTTCTTTCTCTTCTTCCCCTTCTCTTTTTCTTCCTTCCCTCTTTTCTTCCCTTCTTCCCCGTCTTTGACGGACTATTGTTCCCCAGCTTGAGCGCATCGCCTTAACCACTCGGCCACTTAACCATTTTTTTTTTTAAAAAAGTCCCACGGGCCCGAAATTTGGAACGGTGGCTCTTTGGGGCCCCTGGATCGTGCAGTAAAAAGCGCGGGGCCCTAGTGCGATGCAATTTTTTTCCATTTGTACGATGACTACATGCTTCTGCGCCCTGGTTGAGGGGCCCCTGAGATGCCACAATCTCAAATATGGGGGCCCTACGACCTATCGTCTCTGAACGGTAGACGTCCCACGTCCAATCAAAACATGTACCGGTTTGGTGGAAGTGCGCTCACTTCTGTGACCCTTTGACCCTTAAAGATGGTCGTAGGGCCACCAAACTTTCCTGCCCGGTTGAGGGAGTCACCATGAGACACATATTCAAAATTCGGCCCGATCGGACCCCGGCGAGTCGTGTCCACGAAACCGCTAGGCCGAACGCATTGACGTAAATGGCAGGTGGGATTTGTCCTAGGGGCCCGAAATTTGGAACGGTGGCTACTGAGGGCCCCTAGAACGTGCTGTCAAAAGCGCGAGGACCTAGTGCGATGCACTTTTTTTTCTTGGGTCCTACGGCTACGTGTTTCGGGGCCCTGGTTGAGGGGCCCCTGAGATGCCAGAATCTCACATCTGGGGGCCTCATGACCAGTCGTCTCCGAACTGTGGACGTCCCACCTCGCATCGAAACGCGTACCAGTTTGGTGGACTTGGGGTCACTTCTGTGACCGTTTGACCCCTAAAGAAGGTCATAGGGCCACCAGTCTTCTGTGCCCAGTCGAGGGGATCCCCACGAGACACATATCCGACTTGCGAAACGTGTCCACGAACCCGCTAGGCTGAACCCATTCAAGTAAATGGCAGGTGGGACTTCTCAAGGAAAAGACCCAGGGGTCCGAAACTCGGATCTGTGGGTCCAGGGGCCGCCTCGAGTGAGCTGCCAATGGCGTGTGACCCTAGGGCCCCTGCAAGTCATGTCCATGAAACTGCTATTCTAATACTGTAGAATATACATAGAAAAAAGTTGGATTTTGGGTAATTTCCCCACATGTGGTGCATGTTCACCAGCAATTTATTTGACTGGATATGTGTCCACTTGCTGTTTATTAAATAGCAATTATCTTATTGTTAATGAAAACACCTCTACTGTACTCAGCACGCTCAGCAGAGTCCATTCAAGTTTTATCACATAATACTGTAAAATTTGCATAAAAAATAATGTCCATGGGAGGATTACGCAGGTCCTGCTGAATAAATTGTAAAAGAACATTAAAAAAAAAAAAAAAAAAAAAACCTCCCATTTGCCATTTATTCAGCGCGCCCTTCATAATGATTCCGTGGACAGATACATTTTAGCGATTTCGTGGTTGAAGTCTCATCAGCTGTACTCTGCAAGCTCCGAGGAATTCATATTTGTAAGATTTATCCCATAATACTGTAGAAATATGCATATAAAATGTTGGATTTTGTCACCACATGTTGTGCATGTTCCCCAAATTTCACTATTTTTGCCAAGCTGTAACTCCCCCAAAACGGGGCCAAACTGTACCAAATTTGGGTCAGAGTCAGACCTTGGGGCCCTCTATCCGACCACACCGGCCCCATGGATTTTGGTTAATGTCACCACATGTGGTGCATGTTAACCATATTTCACTAATTTTTTCCAAGCTGTAACTCCTCCAAAACGGGTCCAAACTGCACCAAATTCGGATCAGAGTCAGACCTTGGGGCCCTCTATGCGACGACACCGGCCTCATGTCCTTATGACCCCGAGTTACGGACCCCCAAAATTTGGAATTTGAACCATTATAACTGGAACCGGACCACCCAGGTACTCGAACTCAGTGGTATAATGACACAAATTTAACACTGAAATAACAAAGGTAAATGTAGTTTATGAAATGTCTTGAGTTCTCATAATTCAGATCACTTAAAAAATATTTTATTAAAAATGTTTGTATGCAGAATTTGTGTGATGGATAGGTGTACAGTTTGTACTGTAAAAAAATCATTATGTCTGTGGAATGTCATAAAGGAATGTAGTAATACTCCAAATGTTTGTCACCATGAGTATGCTTTTCTAAATTAGAACAAGCAGGAGCCCTTTGTTTGAGAATCTCAGTGTATGAACCGAGTATGGTTGTGCAAGGTCGGTGATATAGGTCGGGGCGAGCCCATTGAGTGCCTTAAAAACAAACAATAAAACTTTAAACTGAATCCTAAAAGGAACTGGGAGCCAATGCAAAGATGCCAAAATGGGGGTGATGTGTTTGCGCCTCCTAGTGGCAGTTAAAAGACGGGCTGCTGCGTTTTTTACTAACTGCAGACGTCTAAGTGATGATTGTGGGAGGCCCAAGTAGAGGGAATTGCAATAATCCAGCCGTGATGTAATAAAGGTATGGATAACTGTCTCAAGATCGTTTAAAGATAGGAATGACTTCAGGCGGGAAATCATTCTGAACTGGTAAAAACTATTTTTAACAACAGAACTAATCTGTTTGTCAAGGCAGAGTTCTGAGTCAAGAATGACACCCAAATTTCTAGCATAGGGTTTGATAAATGGAGTGAAGTTACCTAAATGTTGTACCACAGTGCATCTTGCCTTGGGAGAACCAAAAACAATCACCTCTGTCTTGTCACTGTTTAACTGGAGAAAGTTATTAACCATCCAAGTTTTAATTAATGTCTTGGAGACAGGCCAGAAGAGATTGTATGGAATCCATAGATTTTAGAGGCAAGTACAACTGTGAATCATCTGCATAGAGATGAAAAGAGATGTTATGCTTCCTTATGATGTCACCCAGTGGGAGCATATACAGGCTAAAAAGCATAGGACCCAAGATGGATCCCTGAGGGACCCCGTATAAAACAGAAGCAGAGGATGAGGAGAACTTGCCAGTAGATGCTGAGAAAGTCCTATCATTGAGATAGGAACGGAACCAAAGTAATGCAGTCCCCCTAAAGCCCACCTGCTGATCAAGGCGAGTAAGGAGGATGTTGTCATCGATAGTGTCGAAGGCGGCACTAAAATCCAATAATATCAGGAAGGCACTATCCACTGAATCTAGGAGAAGATCATTGGTTACTTTGAGCAGAGCAGTTTCAGTACTATGAAATGATCTAAAATAAAAAACTATTGTGAGTGGTCAAAAAGGGGAGCAGCTGTGACAGAATGGCTTTTTCCAAAAATTTTGAGATAAAAGGAAGCTTGGAAATGGGACGGTAGTTATTTAGGAGTTTAACATCGAGATCATGTTTTTTGAGCAGGGGCTGGACAACTGCATGCTTAAAACATTTAGGGACAGTGCTGGATGCAAGACATTATGGAAGTTCTAAGCGGCCATGCATTATAATTTTTTTTCCTTTTTGTTTTCTCGTTATAACGACTTAATTTTCTCGTTATCTCGACATGACGAAAGTCGTTTTCTCGTTATAATGACTTATTCTTTTCGTTATCTCGACATAACGAAGTTCGTTTTCTCGTTATAACAACTTATTTTTCTTGTTATCTCGACATAACGAAGTTGGTTTTCTCGTTATAACGACTTATTTTTCTCGTTATCTCGACATAACGAAGTTCGTTTTCTCGTTATAACGACTTATTTTTCTCGTTATCTCGACATAACGAAAGTTTGTTTTATCGTTATAACGTCATGACAGTTTTACTGTTGCTATAGTAACGGACTCAACTTTGACAGGCATGAGATGGACAACCATGCAGGCGCTCTTACTGTAGCCTATATTTCAGCAAATTTAGTTTCGCCTAGGTAATAACGTCTACAATACTGTAGCCTATATAAATAAAGGCTGATCAATCACTGTTGATTTTTCCAGAGACAGTAAAACAAACGTTTTTTTTGTAATTAACATGTTTAAATGGCAACACCGCGAAATTAGAGCTGCTTGGATTAAACTCACTTTTCATTTTCCCTTTATTTGAAATAAAATTATATATAATTTGTAATTTGTAGTAGTCATTATATGATGTGGCAGATATCATGTGTGTTACAAGCTTCTGTTTGAAAAGAGCGTCCATGTGTAGGACTACGTGTAGTGTGTGTGTGTGTGTAGAAAAAAACGATTACAACATTATAAAACAAAACTGAATTGAATTAGCCTATGGATTTTACATATACATCACATTTCTCATCAAAATGGTTAACAATAAAGATTAGTAATAAGGAAAAGAAGCACATCAGCCTACATCATTAAATCCCGTCCTACTGTAGATAAACAGAATACAGTGATGTCAACCTTGGTTTTGATAAGCAGTTATTTTATGACACAGAACGCGTTGGTGAAACCTTAATACACAAAATATTCATATTGATTCAAGCATTTAACATTTATGAATGAATTAAATGTCAGTAATGAAGACTGCACAAATTATAGCGATCACGAGGAAGGTCCGCGTACAGTAAAGTGGATAGTGTACAACACCCCATCAGTTATATTCAGGTCTATAGTGCCACCTGCTGGCGCAGTTTTGTAACTTCTTAGAGAAAAATTAATTCGTTATAATGAGAAAACGAACTTCGTTATGTCGAGAAAACGAGAAAATGAAGTCGTTATAACGAGAAAACGAACTTCGTTATGTCCAGATAACGAGAAAATTAAGTCGTTATAACGAGAAAACAAGAAGAAAAAATATTATAATGCATGGCCCCTTAGAACTTCCGTAAGACATAGATTTAAGATTAAATTAAATTCAATTCAAGTTTATTTGTATAGCGCTTTTTACAATACAAATCGTTACAAAGCAACTTTACATAAAATTATGTTTCTACAATATTTAGTAGTAGCTAGTAGTTTGTGCACATTTGACAGGATTTTAGAAAAAATAAAAAATAATAATACAAGACGTAGGCAGCTAGACGATGAACTATCAATATTATTAATTAATAGTTATTATATGATGCAGTCACACATGTAGCAATAATTGTTAGTTCTGTTTGTTGATTCAGGGTTAGCATCATCTGAGGTCCTCTGAGGGTCAGCATCATCTCTTTCTCAGGTGTTCTGGATCCAGACTGGAGCTTGTGTAAATCCTAGTTACCATGGGATGTAAATCCCGTGGCAAAACATAGAAACAAAATAGAGACATCATTAGCATAGCTGCTGATCCAACAAAGTAAAATTAGTTTAACCCAAGCTAATGAATAAAATTGCACCTTTGATCAGATGCAACTACACTCACAAGTTAAAAGATACATTATTCGTATGCTTGGCGAAAGAGATGTGTTTTTAATCTAGATTTAAACAGAGAGAGTGGGTCTGAACCCCGAACATTATCAGGAAGGCTATTCCAGAGTTTGGGAGCCAAATGTGAGAAAGCTCTACCTCCTTTAGTGGACTTTGCTATCCTAGGAACTACCAAAAGTCCAGCGTTTTGTGACCTTAGGGTGCGTGATGGGTTGTAGCGTGGTAGAAGGCTAGTTAGGTATGCAGGAGCTAAACCATTTAGGGCCTTATAGGTAAGTAATGATAATTTGTAACTGATACGGAACTTAATAGGTAGCCAGTGCAGAGACTGTAAAATTGGGGTAATATGATCATATTTTCTTGACCTCGTAAGGACTCTAGCTGCTGCATTTTGGACTACCTGTAGCTTGTTTATTGACGAAGCAGGACAAGCACCTAGAAGTACATTAAAATAGTACAGTCTAGAGGTCATGAATGCATGAATTAGCTTTTCTGCATCAGAAACATATAACATGTTTCGTAGCTTGGCAATGTTTCTAAGATGGAAGAATGCAGTTTTTGTAACATTGGAAATATGATTTTCAAAAGACAAATTGCTGTCTAATATAACACCCAGATTTCTGACTGTAGAGGAAGTAACAGTACATCCGTCTAGTTGCAGATTGTAATCTACAAGATTCTGTGTAGTGTTTTTTGGTCCAATAATTAATATCTCTGTCTTATCCGAATTTAATTGGAGAAAAATTATTTGTCATCCAATCTTTTACATTTTGAACACACTCTGTAAGCTTAGATAATTGAGAAGTTTTGTCACGGGGTGACGAAAGGGAAGCGGAACTAAGTCCCGCCGGAATTTTGTGTTCCCCTCGGGACGGTGTCGCGGTAACACCGGTCCACTTCCGGGTTGCGCCCGATGTCGCAATAACAACGCTAATGACAGATTGACATCTGGTGTGGGGAGTTTGATGTGGCGATCTGTGAGAGGATTATGGAGGCGGAGTAACCACATAAAAAGAGAAGTGCAGAGACCATGAGGAGGGTGGTGGATTCTTTTTTGGTCGTTCGTTCTCCCGGCGATTCTTCCTGGTTGGCTTGCCCCCGTGTGTGGTTCTTCTCTTTGGACGTGTTCCCCTAGGAGAGGTGAATTCCTGGGACGTTTGGGCTGGCGTGTGGAGGTATTTGAAGATTATTGTGGGGTTTCGGTTATCTGGCTGTGTAACAGATATATCAGCGATCGAGTGGAGATATTCAGGACAGAAAGAGTGTGAGCTCTGGAAAGTAAGTGAAGACCAGGCCGCGCCATCACTATCGCAGGGAAGTTAAGAGACCTGATCTGGGACTTCGATCAATTGTATACATCTGGACTGGGAGTGATAACGTTGTGAAGTGGACGGAGCCATCGTCGGGTGAGTGCTGGCTCTATTTTGCACTAAGAGTGGGTGTGCCGTGTCTGAAGTGGTGTGTTTGCACAATAAACCGTTTGAAGTGAAGTTACAGAGTGTGGGGAAGATATATAGAGTTAATGCCGGACGCTCACCACCCCGAGAGCCCACCACCGTCACCGTAATCCACACCCAGGCACTCAACTGAAGCATCTCCCAGCCGTAAGCCCCATTGCTTATTCAAGAACACATACATGCTGTCGATTACTTACCCCGCTGTGTAGATCGCAGGATCCTTTGGGCCGAACGCCGCATGTGATGTCCCTATGAAAGGAGGTGGACACAAGAATTATTCCCTTCCCGGTCTTAACCGAAGCATCTCCCAGCCGTAAGCCCCACTACTTATTCAAGAACGCATACTTGCTGTTGATTACCTACTCTGCTGTGCAGATCGCAGGATCCTCTGGGCCGAATGCTGTATGTGATGTCCCTGTAGAAAGAGGTGGACACACGAATTATTCCTTTCCCGGTCTTAACCGAAGCATCTCCCAGCCGTAAGCCCCACTACTTATTTAAGAACGCATACTTGCTGTTGATTACCTACTCTGCTGTGCAGATCGCAGGATCCTCTGGGCCGAATGCTGCATGTGATGTCCCTGTAGAAAGAGGTGGACACACGAATTATTCCTTTCCCGTTCTTAACCGAAGCATCTTCCAGCCGTAAGCCCCATTACTTATTCAGGAACACATACTTGCTGTTGATTACTTACTCTGCTGTGCAGATCGCAGGATCCTCTGGGCCGAATGCCGCATGTGATGTCTCTATGAAAAGAGGTGGACACAAGAATTATTCCTTTCCCGGTCACAACCGAAGCCTCTCCCAGCCGTAAGCCCCACTACTTATTCAAGAACGCATACTTGCTGTTGATTACCTACTCTGCTGTGCAGATCGCAGGATCCTCTGGGCCGAATGCTGCATGTGATGTCCCTGTAGAAAGAGGTGGACACACGAATTATTCCTTTCCCGGTCTTAACCGAAGCATCTCCCAGCCGTAAGCCCCATTACTTACTCAAGGACACATACTTACTGTTGGTTACTTACCCCGCTGTGCAGATCACAGGATTTCTCTGGGCCGAATGCTGCATGTGATGTCCCTGTAAAAGGAGGTGGACACGAGAATTATTCCTTTTCCCGGTCCCGACCGAAACATCCACGAGCTCTATTGACCCGGATAACCCCCTCACTCCGGGACGGGTGACAGACTATCCTGGCTCTTGCTGGCCCCGTACAGGCACAAACTGCCGACGACTCCACGCCTTCCCGGCGTCCGAGGTCTGGCTCCGTTCTGGTCGGGAGACACGGAAGGAACACTGAACTTTTAAATTGCTTTTAATCAAATAAAACCTTGTTCATTTTTTTATACTCTCGTCCGTCTGGTTCTTCTGGTACGCTCCCCGAGGTGATCCTGGGTTTCAGGGGTGGGTGCAGTCCAGCTTGGCCCCCCGACCTGTGACAGATTTGGCGTAGTCGGCAGGGTTTCACCTCGGGTTGAGCGACCAGGGATTCTCAGATGGCCGACGACGAGGCACTGGGGGCCCCACCCCGAGTCATGCCAGTGTTCATGGGAAACCCCTGGGTCCAGAAATATGGAGGAAATGAGTCAGAGGTGCGCCTCTCCGAATGGCGGGCTCAGATCGAATATCTGGCCGGGCTACAGGGACTGAGCGCGACCCAACAGCTACAGTTTGCCCTCAACTCCCTTGACGGGGAAGCGCGGCGGGAAGTCCAAGCCGCCCCCGAAGCTGTCCGAACCACCGCCCAGTCTGTGTTCAGATTCCTGACGGAAAGGTATGGTGACGCCACTCCAACTGCGGTTCTCCGGGCCCAGTTCTTCAGCAGCAAGCAGGGCCCCCGCCAATCCGTCAGAGCTTTCGCCCTCCAACTACGGGAGCGAGTTACCAGGCTGCAGGGACGCCCAGACCATGGTCTCGGAGATAGCGAGACTCTGTTGAGGGACCAATTCCTGTTGGGGCTAAGGGAAGGCCCGGTACGCCAGGGACTTAGAGTCCAATTCAGAAGGGAGCCGGAACTCACCTTCGAAGACCTAAAGAAGGAAGCGGTGGCATTGGAGAACGATCAGGTTGAGGTGCAAGAACCCCCTGTGTGTGCGGCCGTAAGTAGCTCCGCAGTGGCTGTCCCCGACATGGCAGAGTGGAAACAGACTCTGAAGCTCGAACTCCTAAAGGATGTCCGGGAGCAGATGGCGGAGCTAACCAAGACGCTCGTGGACGAGCTGCGTTCTGGGGCTACCAGGCCAGAGGTGAGGCCCATCTCGCGGGACCGGGTGTACTCGGACGGGAACAGGGACGCAGGGAGGCGACCTAACCGGCCCAACCGGCCCCAGTTTGAATGGGACGAGCAAGGACGACCTATCTGCAACCGCTGTGGCCAACCAGGCCATTACAGCCGACAGTGTGGTCCTCGAAGAGGTTCGGAGGGGGGTTTTTAGGTCGACCGGCCACAGTGGGTCGTGTGGTCGGGACCCCCTTAGATGACCCATCCATCGGAGCAGGCTCCAAGGACAGGCTGGTCGGGCATAGCCCAGTGGTGGAGGTCCAGGTGTGTGGTGTGAAGGTGCCCTGTCTCGTCGACACCGGATCCCTGGTGACCCTATTCGCGGAGAGCCTGTCGCAAGAGCTGTTTGGAGATCAGAGGATGCATGGGACGGAGGCTCCCTGGCTCTCCCTGAAAGGAGCAAATGGTCTGGACATCCCCTACATTGGCTAGAGGCTGACGGACTTGGAGATCCACGGAGTGATCGTGCCCCAGAAGGGAGTGATCATCGTAAAGGACCACTGTCTGGGGAGTCACCGGGCCTTGCTAGGTATGAATGTATTATCTGCATGTTGGGAAGAATTGTTTCGGGCAACGCCCGCTCGAGGGAGCTCGCTGGCCGAGCAACAGGAATGGGAACGTGTCGCCGCTGACTGCAGACGGATCCAGATGTCCCGGGCCCGGCAAGGCCGCGAAGGGACAGGTCGGGTAGTGTGCCGTTATGCCCTGTCCGTGCCAGCGAACAGCGAGGCCCTAGTATGGGTGCGAGTCCTCCAGCGGGACGTGGGAGTGGAGGAATGGGTGTTGGTGGAGCCCCACTGGGATGGCCAGCAGGTAGAAGTCGCCAGAGGTTTGGCCGTGGCACGAAGAGGACGGATCCCGGTGAGAGTTCGGAACGGGACGCCCCATGTTGTGCACCTACATAAACATCAGCGGCTGGTCAAGGTAACGCCGGTAGAATCCCATCAGGTGCGGGAGGACCAGGACGTGAGCTTTCGCCAAGTACACCCCGCGGTGGTGGAAGTGGCCCTTACCCAAGCGAGCTCGTCGCCCCAGAGTCTAGGGGAGGAGGTGCCCGGCCACTTGAAGGGAAGTTCCCTGCAAGGGGAGGAGCTGGGACCGACACAGGCCAGGAAGCTGCGAGACCTGCTGAGCAAGTGGCAACATGTCTTCTCGGCACACGAAGAGGACTACGGCTGCACCAACGTCGTGCAGCATCGGATCCCCACCGGAGATGCAGAGCCCAGTAGAGAAAGGTACCGACCCGTCCCACCTACCCTGTACACGGAGGTCCGTACACTGCTGCAAGGTATGCTCAATCGAGGGGTTGTTAGAGAGAGCAGCAGCCCGTGGGCAGCTCCCATCGTGTTGGTACAGAAGAAGACTGGCGCATGGAGGTTTTGCGTCGACTACCGCAAGCTGAACCTGGTCACTAGGAAGGACGCGTTCCCCCTACCCCGGATCGAGGACTCCCTGGCTGGCTTAACCCGCTCGGCATGGTACTCCACGCTGGACTTGGCAAGTGGCTACTGGCAGGTACAAGTGGCCGAGGCCGACCGGGAGAAGACCGCCTTTACCACCCCGTTCGGTCTCTTTGAGTGGGACCGGATGCCCTTCGGCCTCTGCAACGCTCCTGCCACCTTCCAGAGGCTGATGCAGCGGTGCCTGGGAGGTCAGTTGATGGAGTCCGCCTTGGTATACCTGGACGATGTGATTGTCTATTCCCCAGATTTCGACTCCCACTTACAACACCTTGAGCAGGTCTTCGGGGCCATGGAGAAATACGGGCTGAAGCTCCAGCCGGACAAATGCCATCTGTTACGGCGGGAGGTCAAATTCTTGGGACACTGTGTGGGCGCGGCGGGAGTTTCGGTCGACCCGGAGAAGGTGTCGGCGGTGCGAGAGTGGGCTGCCCCGCAGACGGTGAAGCAGGTTCGGTCATTCCTGGGCTTCGTGGGGTACTACCGCCGCTTTATCAAGGACTTCTCCAAGATCGCAAAGCCCCTAAATCAGTTGCTGGCTGGGACAGGACGCCCCCGAGGTCGCGGATCGCCGGCTATCCTATGGAGCCCCGAGTGTGAGGCTGCGTTCCGGCGACTGAAAGACGAGTTGCTGCAGGCGCCGATTCTGGCGTATGCTGACTTCTCCAAGCCCTTTGTCCTATACACGGACGCTAGCAACCTGGGTTTGGGGGCCGTGTTGGCCCAGCAACAGGACGGTGTAGAGCGGGTCGTAGCCTACGCAAGCCGGAGCCTTCATCCAGCAGAGAGGAACGACGCCAATTACAGCTCCTTCAAGTTGGAACTGCTGGCGCTGAAATGGGCACTCAGCGAAAAGTTTAAAGATTACTTGTGGGGTGCCCAGGTGACGGTAGTAACTGACAACAACCCCCTAGTACATCTACAGACGGCGAAGTTGGGGGCAGTGGAACAGCGCTGGGTGGCCCAGTTGGCCAATTACAACTACCAGCTCCGATACCGGCCAGGACGGGAGAACACCAACGCTGACGCCCTGTCCCGACTCCCGGAAGCTCAAGGTCCGAGGGACCCACCGGAACCCACACCAGACCCCGAAGGAGAGGAGTATATGGTGGGCATTGTGGAGGCGCCGGGGACTCAACATGAGGGGATGCCTGTGAGTTGGGGATGGGACCCCTGCCGCTGGAAAGAGCGACAGCAGGCCGACAGGGAGATCAGTGGCTTGATGCGATGGCTGGAACGGGGCCGAAAACCGACGTTGGCCGAACAACGGGCCCAAGGGGGAACAGGAAGGAAGCTGTTGGGACAATGGGCCAGACTACAGGTGAAGGAGGGAGTACTCTGTAGGTCTGTCCGAGATCCGGGGCTGGACGAGGAACTCCGACAGATCGTTGTCCCCGAAGGCCAAGTACAAGAGCTCTTGATAGCGTACCATGATCAGCTGGGCCACCAAGGGCACGAGAAAACGGTCTCTCTCTTGAGGCGACACTTCTACTGGCCCAACCTAGAAGCAACGGTACGTACCTTCGTTCAGGCCTGTCCTCGTTGCACCTTGTTCAAAGCCAGGAAGGAGGCACGAGCACCGATGGTCCCCATCCAGGCAAAGGCTCCTCTCCACATAGTCGCAATGGACTTCTTGACTTTGGGTCGGCCGGCAGACCGCTATCAGAACATCCTTGTGATTACCGACTTGTTCACCAAGTACTCCTGGGCCATTCCTACGTTGGACCAGACGGCGAACACCACCGCCACCGCTCTGTGGAGAGCTGTCTTCCAGCCGTTCGGTTGCCCCGAGTTCCTACACTCGGACCAAGGGCCAAACTTCGAGTCTCGGGTAATCAGAGAGCTGTGTAAAGTGTACGGCTGCACCAAGACCCATACCACTACTTACCACCCCCAGGGAAATGGCGGATGCGAGCGGTTCAATCAGACCCTATTGAACTTACTCGGCACGCTAGACCAAGAACATCAGAGCGACTGGGTGAGTGCGCTACCAAATCTGGTTCAGGCCTACAATAATAGTACGCACAGTACCACGGGCTACGCCCCCACTTATTTGATGTTTGGCAGGCATGTGCGGATGCCTACCGACTTATTGCTGGGGACGGCAGCAGCCGAGGAGGAGGGGAACGTAACTGAATGGGTAAGGCGCCACCACCAACGCCTCCATTTTGCATACGAGCAAGTCTCGGGACGGATCCGAGCGGCTGGGAAGAAAAACAAGAGGCTGTACGACCGGACGGCTCGGGAAGCCCCCCTTCTCCCAGGAGAAAGGGTCCTGGTAAGGGACAACCGGCGACAAGGGAAGGGGAAGCTCAGTGACCGATGGGAGAATGCACCATACGTGGTCGAGGGCCAGCAGAGGCCTGGACAGCCAGTATATACAATTCGGCCCGAAGGAAAAGCCGGGCCCGCTAGAGTGGTCCATCGGAACATGATCCGCCCCTGTCCGAACTATCCCAGCCCTGTAGAGGAGGCGCCAAAGGAGCCTGAAGCTGTAGCCCCGTGGATAGCAGGATGGGCCGTGATCCCAGGAGAACGGGGAAATGTCCCCGCAGAAATGGCCCCCAGAGACCCGATGGATATGCCTGCGGACATCGACCCTGTCTCGCCACCACGACGGTCCCAGAGGGAGAGCCGAGGTCGGCCCCCGGCACGCTATGGAGAATGGGCGACTGGAAGGAGTTCTAGGGACTAGAACGGTTTGGCAGGGGGGTATGTCACGGGGTGACGAAAGGGAAGCGGAACTAAGTCCCGCCGGAATTTTGTGTTCCCCTCGGGACGGTGTCGCGGTAACACCGGTCCACTTCCGGGTTGCGCCCGATGTCGCAATAACAACGCTAATGACAGATTGACATCTGGTGTGGGGAGTTTGATGTGGCGATCTGTGAGAGGATTATGGAGGCGGAGTAACCACATAAAAAGAGAAGTGCAGAGACCATGAGGAGGGTGGTGGATTCTTTTTTGGTCGTTCGTTCTCCCGGCGATTCTTCCTGGTTGGCTTGCCCCCGTGTGTGGTTCTTCTCTTTGGACGTGTTCCCCTAGGAGAGGTGAATTCCTGGGACGTTTGGGCTGGCGTGTGGAGGTATTTGAAGATTATTGTGGGGTTTCGGTTATCTGGCTGTGTAACAGATATATCAGCGATCGAGTGGAGATATTCAGGACAGAAAGAGTGTGAGCTCTGGAAAGTAAGTGAAGACCAGGCCGCGCCATCACTATCGGAGGGAAGTTAAGAGACCTGATCTGGGACTTCGATCAATTGTATACATCTGGACTGGGAGTGATAACGTTGTGAAGTGGACGGAGCCATCGTCGGGTGAGTGCTGGCTCTATTTTGCACTAAGAGTGGGTGTGCCGTGTCTGAAGTGGTGTGTTTGCACAATAAACCGTTTGAAGTGAAGTTACAGAGTGTGGGGAAGATATATAGAGTTAATGCCGGACGCTCACCACCCCGAGAGCCCACCACCGTCACCGTAATCCACACCCAGGCACTCAACTGAAGCATCTCCCAGCCGTAAGCCCCATTGCTTATTCAAGAACACATACATGCTGTCGATTACTTACCCCGCTGTGTAGATCGCAGGATCCTTTGGGCCGAACGCCGCATGTGATGTCCCTATGAAAGGAGGTGGACACAAGAATTATTCCCTTCCCGGTCTTAACCGAAGCATCTCCCAGCCGTAAGCCCCACTACTTATTCAAGAACGCATACTTGCTGTTGATTACCTACTCTGCTGTGCAGATCGCAGGATCCTCTGGGCCGAATGCTGTATGTGATGTCCCTGTAGAAAGAGGTGGACACACGAATTATTCCTTTCCCGGTCTTAACCGAAGCATCTCCCAGCCGTAAGCCCCACTACTTATTTAAGAACGCATACTTGCTGTTGATTACCTACTCTGCTGTGCAGATCGCAGGATCCTCTGGGCCGAATGCTGCATGTGATGTCCCTATAGAAAGAGGTGGACACACGAATTATTCCTTTCCCGTTCTTAACCGAAGCATCTTCCAGCCGTAAGCCCCATTACTTATTCAGGAACACATACTTGCTGTTGATTACTTACTCTGCTGTGCAGATCGCAGGATCCTCTGGGCCGAATGCCGCATGTGATGTCTCTATGAAAAGAGGTGGACACAAGAATTATTCCTTTCCCGGTCACAACCGAAGCCTCTCCCAGCCGTAAGCCCCACTACTTATTCAAGAACGCATACTTGCTGTTGATTACCTACTCTGCTGTGCAGATCGCAGGATCCTCTGGGCCGAATGCTGCATGTGATGTCCCTGTAGAAAGAGGTGGACACACGAATTATTCCTTTCCCGGTCTTAACCGAAGCATCTCCCAGCCGTAAGCCCCATTACTTACTCAAGGACACATACTTACTGTTGGTTACTTACCCCGCTGTGCAGATCACAGGATTTCTCTGGGCCGAATGCTGCATGTGATGTCCCTGTAAAAGGAGGTGGACACGAGAATTATTCCTTTTCCCGGTCCCGACCGAAACATCCACGAGCTCTATTGACCCGGATACCCCCCTCACTCCGGGACGGGTGACAGACTATCCTGGCTCTTGCTGGCCCCGTACAGGCACAAACTGCCGACGACTCCACGCCTTCCCGGCGTCCGAGGTCTGGCTCCGTTCTGGTCGGGAGACACGGAAGGAACACTGAACTTTTAAATTGCTTTTAATCAAATAAAACCTTGTTCATTTTTTTATACTCTCGTCCGTCTGGTTCTTCTGGTACGCTCCCCGAGGTGATCCTGGGTTTCAGGGGTGGGTGCAGTCCAGCTTGGCCCCCCGACCTGTGACAGATTCATCTGGTCTCATTGAGATATATAGCTGAGTATCATCAGCATAACAGTGGAAGCTAATTCCGTATTTTCTAATAATATTACCAAGGGGCAACATGTATATTGAAAATAGAAGGGGACCTAGGACGGATCCTTCTGGCACTCCATATTTTACTGATGATAAGTGAGATGACACCCCATTTAAGTAAACAAAATGGTATCGATCGGACAGGTAGGATCTAAACCATCTTAGATCCTGCCCTTGAATACCTGCATAGTTTTGTAATCGATCTATGAGTATGTCATGATCTATGGTGTCGAACGCAGCACTAAGATCAAGTAAGACTAGAAATGAGATGCAGCCTTGATCTGACGCAAGGAGCAGGTCATTTGTAATTTTAACAAGTGCAGTTTCTGTGCTATGGTGGGGCCTAAAACCTGACTGAAATTCTTCATACAGATAATTTTTATGCAGGAAGGTGCTCAATTGAGCAGACACAACTTTTTTAAAAATTTTAGACATAAATGGAAGATTTGAAATAGGCCTATAATTTGCCAGTACACTAGGATCTAGTTTTGGTTTCTTAATAAGAGGCTTGATAACCGCCAGCTTGAATGGTTTTGGGACGTGACCTAAAGATAACGACGAGTTAATGATATTGAGAAGCGGTTCTTCGGCTACAGGTAACAGCTCTTTCAGTAATTTAGTGGGTACAGGATCTAATAAACATGTTGTTGGTTTAGATACAGTGATAAGTTTATTTAGCTCTTCCTGTCCTATATTTGTAAAGCACTGCAGTTTATCTTTGGGTGCGATGGATGAAACTGAAGTGTTAGACGCTGTAGAATCTACATTCGCTATTGTATTTCTAATGTTATCTATTTTATCAGTGAAGAAATTCATAAAGTCATTACTATTTAACGTTGGTGGAATATTTGAATCAGGTGGCATCTGGTAATTTGTTAACTTAGCCACTGTGCTAAATAAAAACCTTGGATTGTTTTGGTTATTTTCAATGAGTTTGTGTATATGCTGTGCCCTAGCAGTTTTTAGATGACCAGAATGGAGGGACCGACTACATCAAAACATCCTTTATAATAGAAGAGGGGATAGAATCAAAAGATGAAGTAGTAGGTTTCATATGTGATACTAAATTCCTCAATTCAATGAGAGAGATGGGCTGAAATTGGTTAAAAATAGCCAGAACCTCTGAGCAACCAGGTGGAGTAGCAGATGAGGTGGGAGTAAACACTGATCTAAAGTTCTCAATTTTATTAGTAAAAAACTTAAGAAATTCCTCACAGGTATCAGTAGATACATCAACAACTGGGGAATTTGAGGGGTTGATAACAGAGTTTATTGTACTAAATAAAATTTTAGGTCTGTTTGAGTGTTTACTGATCAAATCAGAGAGGTGCTTTGCTCTGGCTATTTTTGCTGCTGCCTGAAAAGAAGCTAATGCAGATTTAAAAATTTGAAAAGAAACATTGAGATGATCCTTTTTCCATTTCCTTTCAGCTTTACGACAGGCCTGCCTAAGAGAGCGTGTATTCTCATCTAACCAGTAATGAGATTTTAGTTTGGAGCGAGTGTATGTGAAAGGTGCTACAGAGTCAAGTATGGAAGAGCAAGATGAGTGAAAAAGGGTGACTAATTCATCCGGACTATAGGAGAACGATGCCTCTGTTGCAATAATAGATGCAACATTTCCACTCAAACAACTATCAGAAAACTGAGTTGCAGTAAGAGAATGTATCTGGCGGAAGTAATGATCCTGAACTCTGACAGTTTGCTGGGAACTGAAAAGGGTGATGTCAAATGTAATAGGCTTATGATCAGAGAAAGTGGCCCCCTCAATCACAATATTATCGACATTAAAACCATATGATAAAATTAAATCAAGTGTATGTCCCAGTTTATGAGTAGCTTTATCTATATGTTGCGTAAGGCCAAAGGCCCCTATTACACCAGAGAATTCGCTAACCATAGGTCTATCCGGACAGCAAACATGAATATTAAAGTCACCAAGTATAAGGAGACGATCATACAGTGACAAAAAATGAGAAAGTCAGAGAATTCAGTTATAAAGTCTTTGTCAGGCTTAGGGGGCCTATAGATCAGTACAAAAACCAATGGTGACATAACAGATTCTACAACTACCCATTGCAGTTTGAAAGTGGAAAAAGTCCCTGCAAACACTGTCCGTAATTTAAAATTGTTCCTAAAAACAAGAGCCACACCGCCTCCTCTTCCGACGTACCTCGGCGTGCTAATAAATGAACAATTAGTTGGGCAAAGTTCACTAAAAACAGACGACTGACCAACTCCAGCGCTAATCCATGTCTCGGTTAAAAACAGAAAATCCAGATTGTGACGGGAAAAAAAGTCATTCAAAATAAAAGTCTTGTTAGACACTGACCTGCTATTGACCAGGGCCACTTTTGCATTTAAAAAGGCCGCAGACTGGGGGCAGCGAGAAGCATGTTCACTCATCCATCTAAATGTAACTGATTATTTGGGTACTCACTGCTTTTTGCAAAAAAAAAAGTTTTCTTGTGTTTGCCTGGTGGTTTTCATCTAGTGTGGGATGAAGCTTATGGCTTACAATGTTGTTGAAATTTGATCTTCAATGCTTCAATGCATTTAGTTGTGTGGTCCTGGTCAAGACAAATGGGAAAGAGAGGTGATTTAAAGGGGGGGTGAAATGCTATTTCATGCATACTGATTTTTTTTTACACTGTTAAAGAGTTGGATTGGACAAAGTTTAAAAAATTAAGTTGTATGTTTCAAGGAGTATTTTTGTTCCCAAAATACTCCTTCCGGTTTGTCACAAGTTTCGGAAAGTTTTTTTCGAGTATGGCTCTGTGTGACGTTAGATGGAGCGGAATTTCCTTATATGGGTCCTAAGGGCACGTCTGCCAGAAGAGTGCGCGCTCCCGTTTAGCAGAGCACTGAGAGCACAACAGACTTCACTGATCAGAGCGAGAGCGTCGCGAAATGTCACAAAAGGAGTGTGTTTTTGGTTGCCAGGGCAAGACAACCCTGAAGCAATCCCAACGAAAAAGGGTCACGATCGTGTGTTGGAACTGCAGGCGGTGAGTAAAACTGCTTAAAATATCTCTGCCTCCTTGTTAGTGCGTCCGCCTCCCATCGGAGACCGGGGTTCGAGCCCCGCTCGGAGCGAGTCGTTGCTGCTGCTGCTCTCGTTCAGTTTCAGCCTCGGGATCTGATTCTGGATCATAAATAAACGGCTGAATCTGACTGTAAGCCATGGTTTGTTTTGAATGATGGTTTTTCCCTCACGATAATGTCACAGCTTCCACATGCTCTCAACGCAAAAGCCTACTGGCACTCGTGATTCTTTAGCTCCGCCCACACGTCACGCCTCCAGCCGGTCGTGTTTTTCCGGGAAGGATATGAAGGATGCAGTACTCTATAGGTACTCAAGATTAACAGGATATTGAGTGAAAACGAGCATTTCACCCAACCCCCCATCCCCCCCCCCCCCTTTAAGCAATTTTTTGCGTGGCATGGTTGTTGATCCCAGACTGGCCCGTCTGAGTATTTCACAATCTGCTCAGTTACTGGGATTTTAACACACAACCGTTTCTAGGGTTAAAAAAATGGTGTGAAAAGGGAAAAACATCCAGTATGCAGCAGTCCTGTGGGTGAAAATGCCTTTTTGATGCTAGAGGTCAGAGGAGAATGGGCCGACTGATTCAAGCTGATAGAAGAGCAACTTTGACTGAAATAACCACTGGTTACAACCGGTTACAATCCTCTGATGGCTACTTCCAGCAGAATAATGCACCGTGTCACAAAGCTCGAATCATTTCAAATTGGTTTCTTGAACATGACAATGAGTTCACTGTACTAAAATGGCCCCCACAGTCACCAGATCTCAACCCAATAGAGCATTTTTTGGGATGTGGTGGAACGGGAGCTTCGTGCCCTGGATGTGCATCCAACAAATCTCCATCAACTGCAAGATGCTATCCTATCAATATGGGCCAACATCTCTAAAGAATGCTTTCAGCACCTTGTTGAATCAAAGCCACATAGAATTAAGGCCGTTCTGAAGGCGAAAGGGAGTCAAACACAGTATTAACTATGTTGTTCCTAATAATCCTTTAGGTGAGTGTATTTGCGTATGTTGTGACTGGGTTAGTTAAAATAGCTGTACAATCTCAGTGAAGTCCATTATTAATTTCTGCACAACTTTTGATATGCCAAAAATAATTCAGTCAGATCAAGAATCTAATTTCATGTCCTGTGTGTTTCGTAAGGTAATGAAATAATTGAATATCAAACATTGTGTTTCCAGAGCATATCATCCACAATCACAAGGAATGTTACAGAGGTTCCATCAAACTCTTAAATCTATGCTTCAAACTTGCTGTCTTGAACATGAGCAGGATTGGGATGAAGAGGTTCCCCTTTTGTTATTTGATGTCAGAAATACTGTCCAGGAATCCCTTGGATTCAGCTCAGCTGAATTGGTCTTTGGACATTCTCCCTGTGGTCCATTAAAGATGTTGCAAGAACAACTTCTTTCTCAAAGTCACTAAGTTTAAGAACAGAATTTGTTAGATCATGTGAGTTATTTCCATGAAAGATTGCATTCTGTCTGGAAGTTGGCAAAGCAAAGCTTAGAAAATTCACAGTCTCAGATGAAAAGTAGATTTGATAAAAGGACTGTTCAACGCTCATTTGAGCCCGGTGATGAAGTTCTTGCGTTACTGCCTTTGCCTGGGTCAGCTCTTCAAGCTAGATTTGAGGGTCCATATGTGACTGAGGAAAAGTTAGATGACACTGACTATGTGGTAAGAACCCCTGACCAGAAAAGTAAAGAGAGGGTATGTCATTAAGATGCTAAAATTTTATTTTAAAATAGTCTCCTCTGACTATTCATCTAGTGTAGATGATCTATGAATTGGAACTGCCTGTTTGTCTGACATTTTTCTTGCGGTAAGTTCAGAACTGTCTCACTTATCTAGTTCATCTCAAAAGGAACTAATGCAGTTGATTGAAAAGTTTTCTTCACTGTTTTCTGATGTGGCCACTGAAACAAATGTGTTAGAGCATGACATTGATGTGGGTGATCCTCGTCCTGTTAAGCAAAATGCTTATCGTATCAATCCAGTAAAGCTTGAGATCATGCAGAAGGAAACGCAGTACTTGATTGAGCATGGTTTAGCTGTGCCAAGTTCAAGTCCCTGGTGTTCCCCATGCCTTTTAGTTCTTAAACCAGATGGAACGTCACGATTCTGCACAGATTACCAAAAGGTTAATCAGTTGACTAAATCAGATTCATTCCCTCTTCCTAGAATAGATGATTGTGTTGACCGCATTGGTCAGGACAAATTTGTGACAAAGCTAGATTTACTAAAACGGTATTGGCAGGTACCACTCACTGATCTTGCTTCAGAAATTTCTGCTTTCGCTACTCCAGATGTTTTCCTGCAATACAAGGTTCTTCCCTTCGGCCTGAAAAATGCTCCTGCCACTTTCCAGCGATTAATGAGCAAGGTGCTGTCTAATGTAAGAAGCTGAAGAAAATTCCCCCATTTACTTATTTTGTTGGTTTTATTTTTGTTTGGTTCAAATAAAACACTCGAAATAATCCCTGTTTCCTCCTCCTCTTTTCATTTTGTAACAGTATCCAGTGAGTATGTGTTTTAAATTTCACATCTGTGTTTATACACAGGTACACCCCTGTGTGATAGTTCTGTCAAGTTTTGCTTCAGTTGGTTAAACAAGCATTGCAGAGATAAAGCATCATGTCCACTTTTCCACTTTGGTGTGCTTGGCATCAAATGAATCATTGCATGAGAATGGTCTATCAAAAAACTTTTTATACATTTTGGTCCACACGGTCTCGTGATTGTGGATCATGAATCATTGAATAATTTAGGACAAGTTCATTTTAATTTTGTGTCTGGATCTTAAAGTACAGTAGAAATAAAAGGGTGATCAGGCAAATACCAGAATTATCATACAAAGTAACAAAAATGACACACTACAAGATTGTCTGATTGTACACAACCTTTTGAAGCCAACAAAAATGTAGTAGTTTATAACTCTTTATTTGTAATTCTATGCTCAATGATATGGTTAGTCGTATTTTATTTGTATTTGTTTTAGTTGACATTATTTTTCTATGACTCTATCAGAACAAACATGACACCCATTTTTGTAACGTGATCCAACAGTTGAAAAACACCACGAAGCAGCATGGACAAGCTGAATAAAGGGGCAAAGACAGATTTGTGGGACTCTATATTCGATCTGTGTTTAATCACTCTAAAAATGCTGGGCTGTTTTTTCAACCGAAAATGCTGGGTTGAGACCGCTGCGGTGGACTTTGGGTTGTTTTCATCCAAGTTTGTGTTAGATACGGAGGTCTTAATGGCGCTGAGCGCTGAGAATTAAAACCCCTTTACGTGCAAACATCGCCGACGGCCCCAGTTTATTATTGTTTCACTTTCACAGCACGTTAAACATCACTCTCTTACTTGATTTGGGCAAACTGTGCATCAATTGAAAGATTAAAGACTCTAGCTTCGATATTTGACCAATAATTTGATACAACATTGTTGCAGTGACAGATATTTAGTGATTTATGTCAGGAGTGCAAAATAATAAATCCGTATTATGCCACATTTTGAATAGAAATTCACCACTCATTCATATTCAGTCACGTCAGCAGCGGTTTATTTGTGTTCACGTAGAAGAGAGAATAAACGGTGGGTTGTCTCCAACAATTTGATTGATGAAGGTCATAAAAGCCATCTGTTCTGGACACCTGTTTGTACACCCCCCCTCTCCTCGCTGTACACCCCGGTGACCTAGATATGAACTTATGAACCTAAGATGAACTTACGAACCTAAGAAGGAATTTCGGTAAGGGATGGGGGAAAATGTGTTGGGATCTATGTGCTTTTTTTTGTTAAACTCTGAAAAGGGCAAAATCATGAAAATGGTATAAGGGGATTTTTTATTAAGGTTTTAAGTACACAGTGCATTTCAAGAAAAAGCTTATAAACACATACGAGATGGAAACGATGTAATGCTCGTTTTTCGTAGTTGGAAAAACTATTGGTTATTTATCTAAAACAACTAAACAAGTCAAAACTATCAGATGTGTTTTCGTTAAGCAACACGTGAAAAAGATGTGAGAGCTTGTAAAAATTTAAAAAGGTGTTTTGTTACCAGCTAGAAAAGAAAGCATTTATCACTTATACCTTACCTCAAACTAAAAAAGAAACGAATGTAAAGCGGCGATACAAACCAGAAAACATGGCGTTTGTTATAATGTGAGAAAAAGTTAAAACAAAAGAAAAAAGATGCAAGGCATTACGCGGATCTAAAATAAAATCCATCAGACAAGAAACTTGTCAAATCTATGTTGTACTTTACCACTAACTACAACTTTAAAAATCGAGAGTGTTACTGACAGAGAGTTAGACGAAAGAAAAAAAAGATCTCACAGCAAAGTGTTACGACATCTCCGTTGAGTGATCCTGACAGCATCGCAGACACACTTAGAATGAGGCTCGGGGAATGCTCCGGAAACAAAACCACATCTACAGCGGGGGCAGTCTCTAGCGCTGGAGGCGTGATAGCAGCGTCAAATAGATTTAAATGTTAAAATAATTAAACTAAGTAGTTTTTAATAAATAGACATCAGTCCTTAATTAGCGAAAACTTTAAATCCGTTTAAACATAAGATCAATTTGTACTTTTTAAATGTTGTAGCTTTATGCGATTTTTATTTACTTTTAGTCTTAAAAAATACAAAATAATAATAAAAAACAGCATTGAAAGAGCATTATTTGTTTTTAATGTATTAAGTTAATTACTCTAATCTACGACTAGTCTAAATTTAGACTATAGGGTTAGATAGCGATAGATCTTTTATTTTTGTCAAGCTTAATTTCTCAAGCTATGTCAATTAACACACACACACACACACACACACACACACAAACACACACACACACATACTTTCCTTCTGCCGCGCTTGTGTTGTGTTATCTGGTTAATAAACCAGACACATGTAGTTAAAAGTATCCCCATTTAACAATATAGCAGGGAAGAAATATCTCGTCTCAGATCGTGCATCGAAACGTGACCGTGCCGGGCATCTGGTGTCTGTGTGATTACTGGTACCTGCATATTAGTAAGACATCAAACGCCTGTAAAAACATCGTTTTTGGGGTTGCAACTCAACTGTAATCTAATTAGTTTTCCGGGGTTCTGGTGTTGTAAATGGTCTGCTGCAGGTCAGCTAAAGTTTAAAAATTGTATGTATTCACTGATCAAAGGGGTACAATTTAAACTTTATGGTTTAGGCCTGTGATCGTGAGGTTAGCTAAAAGTTCATTTACTGGTCAAATGGACGTGAAATCTTTTAACAAATCAGACCATATAGGAATATGTAGTTACATGTATAATTTTTATTAACCCCTAGATCTTTCAACCTCAACATAAATGTACCGAGAATGCAAACAAGTACACAAACACAACCACACAATCATAAACACACAAACTTAGTAGTGATTCTTTAAATCCTGTTTATCAACTCTTTGAGATACTTAAAGGGACACTAAGTAGGAATTACTCCCATCTAGTGGTGAAATTGTATTTTGCATTCAAACTAATTTTGCTCTCCAGCGCCTGGCTTTTTCAAATGCGCGTTGCATCTACGGTAGGCGATATGTACCAAAAAGGTTTGACAGGATGTCTTCTAATAGCACTTTGTCGAGTTTTCCTTCAGGTGAACAGGTGTGTTATTTCAAACAAACTGCAACATGACAACTAACAAACGAATGTTACAGTATGAATTACTGACTGTGGAAAACATGAAATATTGTAATTAGTAGTTATGTCTAATTTATTCGTTATATTTTCTGAATTATATGCATTGTTAGATATAAAAAAAAATATTATAATATAGATTGTAACACTGACTTACCTGTCGAGAAGAAAACTGGCCACTTCAGCGTCTCTTTTGAAATCTTTATCAAGCATTAGCTCTTTCCACCTAGAAAAAGCTTCCCGACATTAACTCTTGTTTTCTGTAATCTACGGTCACGTTTCCTTTTACGTTCTATTTTTGACTGTTTTGGCGACTATGTTTTCTTCTCCTGTGGCGCGGCATATGTATGGTCCATAATAAGAATGCAATCCAGACTTTTAAACTTGCCGGTGCAGTTTCAAGCGCCTCTCACTGCTCTGCACCTGCGTTTCTGGCTCTGACCGAAAACGCGCTGTGGAAACGCGTTGGCTTAGTACTTTTTGTCCCTCTCTGCTGTTATAGTTTTGCAAGATGGCGGAACTACATGGAAGCCTCCGTCGACCTACCCGTCCCATGTATATAAAGATAATAAATTCTTCATTTACAAGGATTAGTTTAAACATTGGCATAGGTATTTGTACACCATTGAGGGCATATTTATGAATAAAAATATTGATTTTAGATAATAAAATACCTAAAAAGTTACTTATTGTCCCTTTAATCATTGAAACATTTCTATAGTCACATCTTTATTTAACATTTTCTAAAATGAGATCTGGTTTATTTCTATATTAAGTGTAAGTAAGTTGTATTCTTTCGTTGTCATATCTTTTACATTTTATTAAAATAGGTTCAACTGATTCAGGAAGATCACATTTAACACAAAGTCCAGACACATGTTTTTCCTCTTATGAATAATGACTGATTAAGTGCAATGGATTCAATTCTATGACGAGATCTTCCTTTCTACCCCCCAAAATGCTCCTTTCATTTCCAACTGTTCTTTGAATATTATATAAATGTCGTCCTTTATTCTCACCATCCCATTTAATTTGTCACGTATCTTTTTATTTATTTATTTATTTTTTTTAATTAATCCTTTTATTTCTAATTTACTCATTGGAGTATTAAATTTGATGTCTGACATTTTAATGTTTTTATCTGATCCACTATTCATTACCTTCAATTCCTATATGTGCAGGTATCTATACAAAATAAATATTTGTTTTTGCTTGTATTCTGAACAAACTCTGTAAAATGACTGACAAATTGTCTTGTTGAAGATTCGCCACACTTTAAACTTGATAGTACTGAAAATGAGTCTGAACATATGACTACTTTAGGTATATTAATGTGTTCAGTCCACTGAAGAGCCAAAAATATGACAATCATTTCTGTAGTATAAACAGACGGATGATTAGATGTTCTTTCAGGTATTCTATATCTACCCACTTGGAACATATGTGTCCTCTTTCAGGATCTTTAGATACATCTATTTATATGAGTTAATTTAAAACTATATGCTCTTTATTTTTCATCTAAACAAAAGTCCTTGATGTTTTATTTTATTTTAATAAGTCACTCACACTTCCCTTACGAAGAATAACCATGGTTTTATTATAGTAAAACTGTAGTGTACTGTGGCGTATTGACTGCCATTTGTAAAACCACAGATTTACTACAAATACCATGGTTAAACTATGGTTAATATAGCAAAACCATGGTTAATTTGTGGTTACCATGGTTTAACTACAGTAACCATGGTTTTTTGGTTTTATTTGTAGTAAAACCATGGTTAATTTTCGTAAGGGTTACTTTAGTGGCCTAAATCATTGAATATGTCTTTTGTTTTCTCAATATCAACTTCTGGCACGAAATTCTACATTCATAAATGTATGTTTCTCAAAACTCCCCGCGTTTGGTGGTATTTAAAGAGGAATTTGTGATGTATTTGGAGACGTTAAAAGGAATCAAATGTACCAAAGCAAGATTTTTGTATTCTTCATTAAAGGACTTTGGTTTTTCTTCATGTGAAAATCTGTTACTCCCCTACTTTTTCGTTCTTTATCTTTTTCTTCAGTGTTGTTTTATTTATTTTACATTTATTTTGTTTTATGATGTACAGAGTGTGAACGAAAATTGAATGTAATCTCAGACCGTATTTGTAAATCTACCAGTAAAGTACTCCTTTATGTTTTTAATGTTTAAAACTTTGAATAAAAAAGAAATAAAAAAACATCCACAAACACATACCCCTAACACCTCCCTAATAACGTTGGTCACAAAGGTTTAAATGTATGTTAAAAGAGTTAAACAAAGTAACGTTTTTAATAAAAACACATCAGTTCTTATTTGATGAAAACATTCTACCTGGTTTTAATATTAGACCGATGTTTTTACTTTAAAATTAGGTTAACCTATACCATTTTATTTTCATCTCAACAAAAATTCCTTGTTGGAAATTTTTTTGTTTGTTTTATTTCATTTTAATAAGTCACTCACACATACTTTAGTATTCTAAATCCTTGAATACGTCTTTTATTTTGTCAGTATTAACTTCTATCATTGCTATATTGTTGCTATATCAATTAAAACATGCGTTTAGGCATACACAAATCTAACTGGAATGAAATGTTTTGGAATGTCTTTGATTTTCTTGCCAAAGAAACTTTAACAACATTACAGGAGAGGCTAAATATTTCATCTCAAGTAGTGCGTAGAAACGCGTCTGGTGTCTGGAATCTGATGTCTGTGTGTTTACTGTTACGACCATGTCAGCGAAGATTGTAAAACATCTAAAGGTTTTTGGGGTTTCCAACTCAACTGTTATCTAATTAGTTTTCCGGGGGTTCTGGTGTTGTAAATGGTCTGCTGCAGGTCAGCTAAAGTTTAAAAATTTATGTATTCACTGATCAAAGGGGTACAATTTAAACTTTATGGTTTAGGCCTGTGATCGTGAGGTTAGCTAAAAGTTCATTTACTGGTCAAATGGACGTGAAATATTTTAACAAGTCAGACCATATAGGAATATGTAGTTTAATTCGAGTTAATTTAGTTTATTTTAGTTACATTTATAATTTTTATTAACCCCTAGATCTTTCAACCTCAACATAAATGTACCGAGAATGCAAACAAGTACACAAACACAACCATACAATCATAAACACACACACACACACACACAAATGTAAACATTACAGAAAACATGAACATGCAAACTAAATAAATACTAATATACACTCAAACAAGTACAAAAATACACAAACAAACAAAATAGGTCACAAACACGAACATATCTATATAAGATTGAAAATGAGTTGCCGTAAGTTTTCTTTGAAACCAAAAGTGTTTGTTGGTACAAATGTCTGACAGAAATGTATACAATAGATTAGACGTCCTTTCTCACTTTCCAAATGGTGTTGTTAACCATGATGTTTAAAATAGTTTTAAAAAAGTATTATTTTTTAGCTTTCATGCAGGATTCATGTCAGCACTCAAGTGTTTTAACAAGAGTCCAGAGACAGATGAAAATAGATGTGTGAAGAAAAAAAAATGTAAGAGTTTTTAAGGATAGACTAAATGGTTTAGATTGTTTAAAACAATTGAGTTTACTCATTTCTCTTGAATGTGTGTACGGTAACCGTTGCATACATGAAGCAGAACAAATACATAACTCATAAACGCATTGTGGTTAATAAAAAAACACTTATTTATCTAGCATAACTTACTTTCTTTTCATAACAATAAACATTCTTACGACTTTAACAACTGCAAACAAACGGTTTGGTTAAAAAAAAAAAAAAAAAAAAAAAAAAAAAAAACATATTGTGTTTTCTTAGTTAGAATGCTTACAGTTTGTAGTAAAATCACATATATAAGCTAAAAAAAAATTCTTCCAAACCATGCTGCTTTCACACACAATCACACGCACACACACACACACCTCACAAAACTGTCAACAAGGACCTTAAGTTTTTGTTATAACGTTTAGCTGTAGCTGAGACCTTGGTGGAATTATTTATGTACAGTTTTGGGGAGGTTACTATGAACGTTGTAATAGGTTATAGATCACAAATTAACCCATTTAAAATCTAAAAGTTTAAAAAGTAATGTAACTGATAACATTTGATTACATGTTTTAAGACTTGTAATGTTTTCAACCGTTAATCATTTGAAACGTGTAAACAGGACAGGGGTTAACATTAGAGTACTCAACAACTAATGACCGTCAGACTTTTCAAATCCTTCATCACTTAAATTAGGATTGTGATCATTTCATTTTAAAGCACGACCACCACGAAATCAGATTTGCTTGGAGATTAAATACATATTTAAAAACACAACAAGAAAGTTTAACAGCTATGATACTGTTTTTAAATCTGTAAAAATATTCAGATGTAACATTTTCATAATTAACCGCAATTTAATTATTTTTCTCACTGACTGTAACTGATATGATATAATTTAGCTATATGTAACTATTTGACCCCTAACACTGATTCACGAGTTCACCCTTACATCTAATCTGAAGGCAAATAGTAGGCATATTTTGGCGTGCTGTCCTGGGGGAGGGGTCCGGGCCCGGAGCATAGCCCGAACCCAAATAACTCCCCCTATCCCTAATTTGGGATAAATAGATTAGAAGTGAGGAGTTGGGGTGGAGGAGGGTTGCCGAAAAACTGTCGTGGGACAGGAGGTAGGAAGACTGGATATATATATATGCTTGCGTGCTATTTAAGATGATTAGCTAAACGAGATGCACCTGTGTCAAATTGGATGATTATCTGATCGTGCTTCTCCCGAACTTTGTTAATAAAACCACATTTCACGAGTTCACCCTTACATCTAATCTGAAGGCAAATAGTAGGCATATTTTGGCGTGCTGTCCTGGGGGAGGGGTTCGGGCCCGGAGCATAGCCCGAACCCAAATAACTCCCCAAAAGAAGCTTAAAGACATAGGACAGCAGCCAGAGAGCTAAAATTTAGTTGCCCCCCAAAATATGCGTGTTGGGAAGAAAATGCAGAGCGACCGGGAGAGCCCGTGCAGTGTTCGACGAGAGCTGCGGCTCGCAACGTCTTACCAGCGAGCCCTCCGTGCCGCTTATGGGAGGAGCACGATGCCGGATATCAAGAAATGAGGGACTCTTGCTGCCTCCGAAGGGAGCTGCGGCTCTGCTGCACCGGAAGGTAGAGTCCCTCTTGCGGCTGAGTACGAGGCGCGGTTTGTTGCATCTGATGGAGGGCTCTCACTGCGACTGAAGGGAGCCAGTGACTGTATCCCATCGGGAGGGAGATCCCTGGCCGCCATAGAGTATGCAACATAACTCGGACGGGGGGTTCACACTGCGACCGAAGGGAGCCGTGGGTCTGCTGCACCAGAAGGGAGAGCCCCTTCAGATGATGAATAGGCAATGAGATTCGAGCCGCGGTTTGGCGCGTCGGATGAAGGGCTCCTAATGCAACCGAAGGGAGCCAGCGGCTGTACCCCATCGGGAGGGAGATCCCTAGCCATCGTTGAGCATGTAACATAACTCAGATGGGGGGTTCACACTGCAACCGAAGAGAGCTGTGGGTCTGCTGCACCGGAAGAGGAGCCCTAGTCCGATGCTGAGAAGGCAAAGAGACGCGACTGTTGGAGGGACTCCCGCTGCATCCGAAGGGAGCTGCGGCTCTGCTGCACCGGAAGGGGGAGTCCCCCATTGCGGGTTTATGGAGGCACGGTTTTTTGCCTCTGAGGGTTCTCCCAGCCTCCGTAGGGGGTTCGCAACTCTGCAGCAGGAGTGCTGCCCCGGAGGGGAGAGCCCTGATTGACGCTAACTGGAATACGACTGTTGGAGGGACTTTTGCTGCGTCCGAAGGGAGCTGCGGCTCTGCTGCACCGGAAAGGCGAGTCCCCCTTGCGATGCGAGGCATGGCTTGATGCGTCTGATGGAGGGCTCTCACTGCGACCGAAGGGAGCCAGCAGCTCTATTCCCCCGGGAGGGAGAACGCTGTCCGCCCTTGAGCATGCAACATAACTCAGATGGGGGGTTCACCCTGCGACCGAAGGGAGCCGTGGGTCTGCTGCACCGGAAGGGAGAGCCCCATCAGATGCAGAATAGGCAAGAAGATTCGAGGCACGGTTTGATGCATCGGATGGAGGGCTCCTGCTGCGACCGAAGGGAGCCAGCGGCTGTGTTCCCCCGGGAGGGAGATCCCGGTCCGCCATTGAGCATGCAACATAACTCAGACGGGGGGGTTCACCCTGCCACCGAAGGGAGCCGTGGGTCTGCTGCACCAGTAGGGGAGCCCCGTCCGATACGGAGTAGGCAAGAAAACGCGACTGATGGAGGGACTCTCGCTGCGTCCGAAGGGAGCTGCGGCTCTGCTGCACCGGAAGGGAGAGTCCCCCTTGCGACTGTATACGAGGCTTAATTTGATGCATCGGATGGAGGGCTGTCACAACGACCGAAGGGGGCCTGTGGCTCTGCTGCACCGGGAGGGATAACCCCGTCTGCCGCTGAGCGCGCAGCGCAACTCAATGACAGATGAAAGGCTCACACTGCGACCGAAGGGAGCCACTGCCCAGCTGCACCGGAAGGGAGAGCCCTGTCCGATGCTGAAATAGGCAAGGAGATTGTAACGATGGCTGGAGGGCCCTTACTTTGGCCGAAGAAACGATAACTGAGAGGCTTCTATTATTCAAGTACACAACATGATTTAAGGAGGAATATTATTATTATTTTTTTTTTTTTTAAATGTCTGATGAACAACAACCGAGGGCATCTATCGGATTATGTGAGAGGCCCCTTTTGAGCTGCTTAAGTTTAGGGCTGAAACGATTCCTCGAGTAACGCGATTACAAAAAATGATGTAGGCAAATTCCTCTGCTTCGAAGCCTCTTTTAATTTATTCTAAATCTCACGTCAGGTTCTTTTGCAATGATTTATTTTATTTTTTAAAATGTGACAACGCATTTTTTTTTTTTTTTGGGTTGTTGTTGGCGGAAGGAGACAAGCGCTGCGTCCGAAAATCACGTACTGCAAGGAGTCAGCAGTGTTTTGATTTGAGGACGTAAAGAGAACGTTGTGGCATGTGTCCATTGCAAGATAGAGCTGGCATACCACAACTAGGGCCCTACAATTTCCGCGATGCAGAAAACGTGGAGGGGATTGCGGAATCCAGTCACAAAAACGGAATTTACAGTTGAACGCGGAATGGCAAAGAACTTGCCAATTATTATTATTATTATTTATTTTATTAATAATTTTTTTTTTTTTTTTTTTTTTTAATGAATGAATTAATCAAAATAGGTAATTGCACTTACATCCAATTCACGAATTAATATCTCTAAATATTAAGCCGGAACAGTATTTAAATGTAAATCCTGCATGTTCTGTGTGTCTCTGTTAATGAATGGAGCAGGAGCGCGACTTCCTTTATCACACACACACTGAAGCGCGCGTTACGCTCACGGTAATTTCTGCGTCTGCGGTCTCACTAAATAAGGACTTGAACAACATCTCCAGAACTGCTCTGACAGTCAGTTCATGAGCATTTGACCATTTGATTTAAGTAAAACTAGCGTCACATCACATACACAGAACTGAAAAAGGTACGTCAACCCGACTAAATAAAAGTCCGGGGTCCTGACATTTTATCCTACCCATCAGATTTACTGTGCATGCGCACATCAGTATAATTAAGCAAAAACGCATTTTATTACTCGATTAATCGATGGATTTTTTTTTTTTTTTTTTTTTTTGTCGTTGATGAAAGGAGGGTCCATCGTGAATCGTGCTAAAATGGTTAGTAGCATGAGGGAGCGGAAGAGTTGAGGGCGCGTTTACGAATGGAGGCGGCCTCACGTTTGCTTCAGCTGCTGTAGCTGTGGGTCGTGGGAAGGGGCTGGGGTGTGTGATGTCTTGAAGAACCTGTGTAGCCTGCACTGCTAGCAGAAGTAACAGAATGAAAATACTGAGATGTGCAGGTCCGTGTTGCAAGTAAAAGTAGCTTCATGCTTGCTTTGGCTGCTGTAGTTGTTGGCTGATTTGACAATTGGTCAAACCTTGTCTGAATTAATACAGTCCTGTTGGAAAAGCATCTTTTCCTCTTATTTTGGCCTTCGGGCCCTTTTAAACAGCCTCCAGAGCAGATACATTTTGGGATGCCGTTTTCCTGTTGTAGTATGGACTGTGAAAATAGAGGCTTTGAAACGATGTAGCATGTTTAGTTTTATAAACCATTGTACCAATAGACATGTCTATAGCAGTAACGTTAATTGCAGTAATGTGATATTCAAATTCAAGCCGTTTCTAAAGACATTTACTTTGCATGCTTTTCATATAACAGTCCTAAAAAGACGATAGAAAATTTACTCACACTTGTTGTTCTGCAGCCAAACACGAGGCAGTAGCGTTTTTTGAAAAATTCTGAATAATCATGCCAGTAAATGATGAAATATGTCCCTAAATAATCGATCCTGCCGGAATAATTGCATGAAACTTATGTCTGTATCTTCTCAGTGAGGTTTAAACATGCACAGTAAAGCAAATGTAATGTCTTTAGACATTTCGGTGTGGATGACAACTCTGCAAAAAGCCTTTGCTTCGTGGTTAAAAAGTGGCATCGTCATCGGACAGAGTTAAGTCATAACGCCGTTTAACAAATTTTTGCGTCTTCATAAGCGCATTCTATATATAACGTCTATTTAAATTGTTCAGATGAGCAAATCACGAGGTTTTCTTGCATGATTAGCATTTTAATTGTTTGGTCAGACGGTTCATATATTGATCTATATATTCACGTTCATAAATCGGGGATTAAACGTGGAATTTATCTTTTGTATGCTAAATATGTAAACAATATGTGCACAGTACCTATAACTGCGCTTTACATTTTGCAAGATTGACATGCTAAATGACCCAGTTTACTCTCATCAATTTTGTTAAGAGAAGATATGTACCAGTTCATTGCGTTTACGAACGACATGTATCCGTTTAATCAACTCGACATGTATACCGGTTTAGTCCTTTCGTTCACGAATGAGAGCTCTCGATCTCTGAGACTCATATGAAACTCGCTCATTGTGGATGACAACTCTGAAAAATTCTTCATGAATTAGTGTAAACTGAGAACGATTCGTTCGCCTAGAAGATTCATTCGAAAAAACGATTCTTTCACGAACGACATGCCACTACAACAACGCACGGTCTTCGCCGCTAGTGGAGGCAGCATCGAACTGCGCCACGGCTGAAAAAGCGAGAGAGGTTTACTGCGCTGAGAACTGGAGCACGGCTGCGATCCAGCATTGTAAGAGAGCCCGGTCCTGGCGAGAAAATCGTGTTGTCGAGTGAGGCGAGCTCAAGGATTTGCACGAGCTTTTGGCCACAACGTGTGGCTTGGCGAGAAGAGCAGCTGACGCGATGACGCTTGTTGGTGTTCGGCGGATAGATATCTTCGTCGGAAGGAAGATTGGGCCTGTGATAAGATGACGGACAGAGCGAACCGAATGCGGACAGAGCGAACCGAATGCGGACAGAGCGAACCGAATGCGGACAGAGCGAACCGAATGCGGACAGTCTATGCCGAAAAACTGTCGTGGGACAGGAGGTAGGAAGACTGGATATATATACGCTTGCGTGCTATTTAAGATGATTAGCTAAACGAGATGCACCTGTGTCAAATTGGATGATTATCTGATCGTGCTTCTCCCGAACTTTGTTAATAAAACCACATTTATGCGTTCTAACAAGAATAGTTGGTGAAAGAGTTCATTACCCTCTTTAACTTTAAAAATGCTTACAATGTCTGTTTCTGTTTGTTTTTTATTTATTTGGGCATCAGAATTCCACAAAATCAACATAGTAACAACTAACAATCATCAACACAACACAACAGGCGAAACCAAAAAGGATACATGCGCAGATGATCAAGTACATTAA
Source organism: Carassius gibelio (assembly GCF_023724105.1). NCBI lineage: Eukaryota > Metazoa > Chordata > Actinopteri > Cypriniformes > Cyprinidae > Carassius > Carassius gibelio. The sequence goes on from NC_068390.1 coordinate 5,342,651, forward strand.
AACAAATAAATAAAACCGTGGATCTGATGCTCAAAAGGAGTAGGCAGAAGCTTAAGCTTATTGACGCCTACCCCCTTTTTTTTACATTTAAACCGTAGGTATCTACTATAATCGATAAGACAGTTGCCACATATTAGTGTTGTCCTATTCCAGTGACAGTACAATCAACAATATTAACTCACAATCATTCTGCTAATTCCAAAAAGAAGAATCTTCAATAAGTACAAAAAAAAACACACACAAAAAAAACTCGCTAGTCACCAATCTTTTAATTTGATCTTTTGTTCCTTACTTGTTATGAGTTCAATACATTTACTGGCCACAATTGTTTATAATTATAAATAGTTTAATTATATTATCTTGATTAACTTATATTATCTTTTTAGTTTGTCAGTCAAAAAAAATACAACATAAATAGATTGCTCTGCAGCTAATTCCATTTCTACACCTAAGGACATTCTTCTGTCCTGTACTTAGACAGTATAACTTGTTTATACTTTGATTTAAATTGATAAATGAATGTCCACAAACAAGGGTTTGCTCTTAAAACAAGCCCCAGACACCGACTTGGAAGCACCGTAACAAGTATAGCCATTGCAGAAATTTGTTATAGAGATTCAGTAAGTTAAACTCTGGATGCACGATTGACCGACTTACGTTTGCCATATTATTACTTTTTCTAAAGATAAAGACAATTATTTGGTTTCAGGACACACGAATCCTAACGCCCAATGGTTCACAAGATAACATGACAACGGTTGCTCCATTACAGCATAGTCAACCCATTTTAGCCTGTTTTAGCACATGTATATCGTATTATTGTTGAATATAGTCGTTTGCTCTAAATATGTGTTAACAGTTATTTTATTGTTGTTATATGTATTATATGTTTTTGTTTTACAAATTTAATATGTTTACCTAATACCTCATTCAAGCTATGTAGATCTTCAGGTCAGGGAACTACAATACCCATTACACACCTCAGGCTTCAAACATGCCCGTCGTGAATACATACTCATATTGTATGAGGCAACGCTCTAAATCATTGGACATCTGATTAAACGCATACGCAGATAACCTAAATAAAAAGACTTATATTCTTTTCTGTGATCTGTTTTAGTGATGCAAAGTTCGATTCACTTCTGAAAAATTATTTATTTGGACAGTTTGGTTCAATGAACCGATTCATAGGGTCCTTAAGTCATTTTCGCAGTTACGTAGTACACTTTTTTTTTCTTCTAACAACTGAAGAGTCATTTTTGTTTCTGTGAATCATCTAAATAAATGTAATTGTGTGAACACATATTGTTGGTTATTATCTTTTGTTCATTTAAGTTAATTCTGAATCATCTAAATAAAGTTAACTGTGTGAACACACATTAGTGGCTATTGTCTTTTGTTCATTTAAGTTAATTCTGAATCACCTAAAAAAAAAAAAAAAACAAGTTAATTGTGTGAACACATATTGGTGGTTATTATCTTTTGTTAATTTAAGTTAGTGATGTTCGTGTTTGCAGTTTTATGCACAGTGTCTCTGTCGTTGTTTAGCTTAAACATCAGTTTTTAGTCAGTTACAAAAGTGTCAGGCATTAAGTTTTTGTATTTTTAATTCACCTAATTATGACAGAGTTACAGGTTTCGGGTGTTTTTGAAAGTGTAAGCGGTGAAAACTTAAATGTTACCGTCGAGTAACGTTAGCTACTCAAACGAAGACAAATTGTGTAAGTGTTCATTAAGATGCAGAAATGAAAATAAGTGTACAAATATTCATAATGACAAGTACAATATAACCTAAAAACACTATAGCCCCCTGCTAAGTATACCTAAAATTTTCTAGAGCGGTGAGATATTTACATTTACTGTACATTTATTCATTTAGCAGACGCTTTTATCCAAAGTGACTTACAGATGAGGACGGTGGAAGCAATCAAAAACAACAAAAAGAGCAATGATATATAAATGTTTTAACAAGTCTCAGTTAGGTTAACACAGTACACGTACCATGGGATTTTAAATAATATCATAAATAAAAAGAAAACAGATTGAATAAAAAAAGAATAGAGCAAGCTAATGTTAGAGGTCTTTACAAATACACATGCACACACACACGCATAAATAGATATAAACCGGAATGTTTTTCATAGCGTTACACTTTGAACGATATGTTTCCATGACATTGTTAGCTCTTTCTGTTTGAATCTATTTACCTCAGTTTTCACCATCCTAATTGTAATGGTTTGGTCTTATGCTTAGGGCCTTATACGTTGTATTTTCTAGTTTTTGCTCTCGTGTTAGTGGGTCTCTTTGTTCATACAAATCAATATTTCTGTGGATTTGGGTATTAAAATATTGCTTTACACATTGTCTTCATTCGAGACGTTTACTTAACATCATATCATCCTAGTTTATATCAGATATACGATATGTTGCTTATTAATTATTATTGTTAATTGTTAACAAACAAAAAAGTTGCTGAACTCAGAGAACAGAATAGCGAGTGAAGTGGATCAATCTTTTATTTCAACACTATATTGTTGAATATATATCGATGTAGTGAAGAAAATTATCAAATTGTCATTAAAAACAAATAGTACTCATGACATTACAGGCAATCTAACCAGAATAGAAAATCTCTGCAGATTAACATGTTTTGGTCCAATATAAAATCAACCAACGATGCAACAATTTCACAGGTCATAGAATCATAATTTTTGGCAGCCAACAGCACACATTGATCTGTTATAGATGTACACAGATAGAGAACGTCATTAACGTCCATCTCATCTTCGTCCATCACATTCAGACATCACTTCCAGAATTTACGTGCAGAAACATGCACTGGGTCCCTCCCGGTTAAAAATATGCTCGTCAAATCAGGCCATGTATATTTCAGTCTTCTTACAAGTTTCATTTGGTTACTGAGATTTGTTTCCCGCTTGCTATCGCCCGTACAATCGTGATTTGGGTCGCATTCCGCCGTGATGATCTTTTGCATCAGTCCGATCATCTGCCCTCTGTAGTGTAGTTTAAAATCAGGGTCGATAATGTCTTTGACAAAACTGGTGTTTCCCGCAGCGCACTCCAGTTTTTCGACCTCATCAGCGCCGCTCCATTTACCCTCCATGGGTCAGTTGTGCAGCGTCAGACGACTTTTTCAGAATTTGATTCTTTCCAAGGCGTAAACTTTGCCCCTAATCGATATAGAACTGTCGCCGAATGCGGTAGTACTGTTTTAATTCACAATAAATTTCCGGTTTATTGATTTATTGTATTGTTTGTTGTTCACGGCAGGCAACTGTAGCATTTATCAGCCGGTCTTTGTTGGTTTTAGTGAGCCACCCTCAACCCTTGTATGATGTACACGATGGGGGTTTGTCATCAGGAAGTCATAAACATTGGTCACGCCCAAGATGGCTCCGCCCAAGATGATCACTCAAGTCAGTCGTGATATTTTGATGATTAAAAGGTTGGATAATAATTAATAATCAACATATCTTATATCTGATATAAACTAGGATGATATAATGATGTTAAGTAAACGTCTCGAATGAAGACGATGTTTAAAGCAATATTTTAATACCCAAATCCACAGAAATATTGATTTGTATGAACAAAGAGACCCACTAACACGAGAGCAAAAACTAGAAAATACAACGTATAAGGCCCTAAGCATAAGACCAAACCATTACAATTAGGATGGTGAAAACTGAGGTAAATAGATTCAAACAGAAAGAGCTAACAATGTCATGGAAACATATCGTTCAAAGTGTAACACTATGAAAAACATTCCGGTTTATATCTATTTATGCGTGTGTGTGTGCATGTGTGTGTATGTGTAAAGACCTCTAACACTAGCTTGCTCTATTCTTTTTTTATTCAATCTGTTTTCTTTTTATTTATGATATTATTTAAAATCCCATGGTACGTGTACTGTGTTAACCTAACTGAGACTTGTTAAAACATTTATATATCATTGCTCTTTTTGTTGTTTTTGATTGCTTCCACCGTCCTCATCTGTAAGTCACTTTGGATAAAAGTGTCTGCTTAATGAATAAATGTACAGTAAATGTAAATATCTCACCTCTCTAGAAAATTTTAGGTATACTTAGCAGGGGGCTATAGTGTTTTTAGGTTATATTGTACTTGTCATTATGAATATTTGTACGCTTATTTTCATTTCTGCATCTTAATGAACACTTACACAATTTGTCTTCGTTTGAGTAGCTAACGTTACTCGACGGTAACATTTAAGTTTTCACCGCTTACACTTTCAAAAACACCCGAAACCTGTAACTCTGTCATAATTAGGTGAATTAAAAATACAAAAACTTAATGCCTGACACTTTTGTAACTGACTAAAAACTGATGTTTAAGCTAAACAACGACAGAGACACTGTGCATAAAACTGCAAACACGAACATCACTAACTTAAATTAACAAAAGATAATAACCACCAATATGTGTTCACTGTCACAGCCACACCTTCTACACTCCCGGAATCGGACACTTACGCCACACCCACTCGTCCCCAATCACCTGAATTCTGAACACCTGTGCATCATCACCAGTGCCACATATAAAGCCATCAGTCACCATCACCCAGTGTCTGGTCTAGCACCGATCTCCTCACTTACCTGAACGCCATTCGTGTAACCTACCTGATCTACTGAACCCTCTTCATCCTCATCTGTATTCCTGTTCCCATAGTCTTCGTCTGAGTCGCCACCTGTATCACCATTCACCTGAAGGAAAGTTGTGTTATTCTCTGTGTCATCTACGTGTCGAGATTCACCTGTGTCTGAAACCTCTGATTCACATTAAACACTATATCACTGAATCCTCTGTGTCCTCGTCTGTGTCTGACATTCACACAATTAACTTGATTTTTTTTAAATTTTTTTTTAGATTATTCAGAATTAACTTAAATGAACAAAAGACAATAGCCGCTAATGTGTGTTCACACAGTTAACTTTATTTAGATGATTCAGAATTAACTTAAATGAACAAAAGATAATAACCAACAATATGTGTTCACACAATTACATTTATTTAGATGATTCACAGAAATAAAAATGACTCTTCAGTTGTTAGAAGAAAAAAAAAGTGTACTACGTAACTGCGAAAATGACTTAAGGACCCTATGAATCGGTTCATTGAACCGATGCGTTTAATCAGATGTCCAATGATTTAGAGCGTTGCCTCATATGAGTATGTATTCACGACGGGCATGTTTGAAGCCTGAGGTGTGTGATGGGTATTGTAGTTCCCTGACCTGAAGATCTACATAGCTTGAATGAGGTATTAGGTAAACATATTAAATTTGTAAAACAAAAACATATAATACATATAACAACAATAAAATAACTGTTAACACATATTTAGAGCAAACGACTATATTCAACAATAATACGATATACATGTGCTAAAACAGGCTAAAATGGGTTGACTATGCTGTAATGGAGCAACCGTTGTCATGTTATCTTGTGAACCATTGGGCGTTAGGATTCGTGTGTCCTGAAACCAAATAATTGTCTTTATCTTTAGAAAAAGTAATAATATGGCAAACGTAAGTCGGTCAATCGTCCATCCAGAGTTTAACTTACTGAATCTCTATAACAAATTTCTGCAATGGCTATACTTGTTACGGTGCTTCCAAGTCGGTGTCTGGGGCTTGTTTTAAGAGCAAACCCTTGTTTGTGGACATTGTACGCATTTTTAAAGTTAAAGAGGGTAATGAACTCTTTCACCATCTATTCTTGTTAGAACGCATAATCAGTGTTAGGGGTCAACTAGTTACATATAGCTAAATTATATCATTTGATTAAAAATAAATGTAATCAGTTACAGTCAGTGATAAAAATAATTAAATTGCGGTTAATTATGAAAATGTTACATCTGAATATTTTTACAGATTACAGATTTCATTGATATATTTCATAAACCACCTTAAATACTCTAAAATATGCGTCAGATGTTTCATGAGTTAAAGACGCATGCTTATTTCCTATTTGGCCGATGTATATTTATTTGTTAAATTGAACCGATTTACCAACCGTTGTTAGATGCCATGGCATTTCCCTTCATAGGTGTGCAAAAACCTAATTTAAAAACAGTATCATAGCTGTTAAACTTTCTTGTTGTGTTTTTAAATATGTATTTAATCTCCAAGCAAATCTGATTTCGTGGTGGTCGTGCTTTAAAATGAAATGATCACAATCCTAATTTAAGTGATGAAGGATTTGAAAAGTCTGACGGTCATTAGTTGTTGAGTACTCTAATGTTAACCCCTGTCCTGTTTACACGTTTCAAAAGATTAACGGTTGAAAACATTACAAGTCTTAAAACATGTAATCAAATGTTATCAGTTACATTACTTTTTAAACTTTTAGATTTTAAATGGGTTAATTTGTGATCTATAACCTATTACAACGTTCATAGTAACCTCCCCAAAACTGTACATAAATAATTCCACCAAGGTCTCAGCTACAGCTAAACGTTATAACAAAAACTTAAGGTCCTTGTTGACAGTTTTGTGAGGTGTGTGTGTGTGTGCGTGTGATTGTGTGTGAAAGCAGCATGGTTTGGAAGAATTTTTTTTTAGCTTATATATGTGATTTTACTACAAACTATAAGCATTCTAACTAAGAAAACACAATGTTTTTTTTTTTTGTTTTTTTTTTTTTCAACCAAACCGTTTGTTTGCAGTTGTTAAAGTCGGAAGAATGTTTATTGTTATGAAAAGAAAGTAAGTTATGCTAGATAAATAAGTGTTTTTTATTAACCACAATGCGTTTATGAGTTATGTATTTGTTCTGCTTCATGTATGCAACGGTTACCGTACACACATTCAAGAGAAATGAGTAAACTCAATTGTTTTAAACAATCTAAACCATTTAGTCTATCCTTAAAAACTCTTACATTTTTTTTTCTTCACACATCTATTTTCATCTGTCTCTGGACTCTTGTTAAAACACTTGAGTGCTGACATGAATCCTGCATGAAAGCTAAAAAATAATACTTTTTTAAAACTATTTTAAACATCATGGTTAACAACACCATTTGGAAAGTGAGAAAGGACGTCTAGTCTATTGTATACATTTCTGTCAGACATTTGTACCAACAAACACTTTTGGTTTCAAAGAGAACTTACGGCAACTCATTTTCAATCTTATATAGATATGTTCGTGTTTGTGACCTATTTTGTTTGTTTGTGTATTTTTGTACTTGTTTGAGTGTATATTAGTATTTATTTAGTTTGCATGTTCATGTTTTCTGTAATGTTTACATTTGTGTGTGTGTGTGTGTGTGTGTTTATGATTGTATGGTTGTGTTTGTGTACTTGTTTGCATTCTCGGTACATTTATGTTGAGGTTGAAAGATCTAGGGGTTAATAAAAATTATAAATGTAACTAAAATAAACTAAATTAACTCGAATTAAACTACATATTCCTATATGGTCTGACTTGTTAAAATATTTCACGTCCATTTGACCAGTAAATGAACTTTTAGCTAACCTCACGATCACAGGCCTAAACCATAAAGTTTAAATTGTACCCCTTTGATCAGTGAATACATACATTTTTAAACTTTAGCTGACCAGCAACAGACCATTTACAACACCAGAACCCCCGGAAAACTAATTAGATAACAGTTGAGTTGGAAACCCCAAAAACCTTTAGATGTTTTACAATCTTCGCTGACATGGTCGTAACAGTAAACAGTAAACAGGCGCCGATACAGGATGGCTGCCTCCATGACGAGCTCCGCATATGTTTTTGTGTTTTTGTTAGTTTGTCCTGTCTTAAGTTATATTCCTGCCATCAGTTTCACCAGGGAAGAACTGCTGAACATTCGGCAGAACGCACCACAAGATGTTTTCCCGGATTTCAATTATTCAGATGTTTTAGTGAACGTTGTTATCGGAGGAGTGGCGGCGCTGATCAAGCGCTTCAGGACGCGCAGACGGGGGAAGCGAGCGGGAGCGCTCGTCAGACTCAGGAAGCGCGGATTTCGAACGCCGTTGCCTAGCATCCATCTGGCAAATCTCCGCTCTCTACCCAACAAAACGGACGAACTCCTTCTGCTTTCTCGGACAAATAAGGATTTCACACACTCTGCTGCTCTGTGTTTCACGGAAACCTGGCTGAATGACGCCATACCGGACAGCGCGCTCCATCTGCCGGGCTTTCATCTGTTCAGAGCGGATCGCGAATCAGAATCCACTGGGAAATCGCGCGGCGGCGGGACATGCTTTTACATCAATGAACGGTGGTGTACAGATGTAACTGTGTTAAAGAAGACGTGCTGCTCAAATCTCGAAACACTCTTCATTAACTGCAAGCCGTTCTATTCGCCGCGGGAGTTTCACTCGTTCATTCTGGTCAGTGTTTACATCCATCCTCAAGCGCATGTGAGCTCAGCTTTACAGAAACTCGCTGATCAGATCACAGAGACAGAACAACATCACCCGGACTCTGTTTTAATCATTCTCGGGGACTTTAATAAAGCCAATCTCTCCCGTGAACTGCCAAAATACAGACAGCATGTTACATGTCCCACAAGAGACAGTAATATATTGGATCACTGTTACACCACAATAAAGGATGCATTTCACTCTGTTCCACGAGCAGCTTTGGGACGTTCTGATCACCTTCTGGTTCATCTTATACCGTCCTACAGGCAGAAACTAAAATCAGCTAAACCTGTATCAAGGACTGTAAAAAGATGGACTAATGAAGCAGAGCAGGATTTACAATCTTGTTTTGACCTCACTGATTGGAGTGTTTTTGAAGCTGCTGCCACCGATCTGGATGAACTCACAGAGACCGTAACATCATACATCAGTTTCTGTGAGGATATGTGTATTCCTACAAAGACGCAACTAATTTACAATAATGACAAACCGTGGTTCACTGCAAAACTCAGACAGCTCCGTCAGGCCAAAGAAGATGCTTACGTGAAGGGGGACAATGTCTTGTATAAACAGGCTAAATACACATTGGAAAAGGAGATCAAAGTGGCAAAGAGGAATTATTCTGAAACTCAGTTCACTTCCAACGACTCCGCATCAGTGTGGAAAAGTCTAAAGAAGATCACCAATTACAAGACACCACCCCCCAGCACCGTAGAGAATCAACGACTGGCAGACGATCTGAACGAGTTTTACTGCAGGTTTGAAAGAACACCCATCACCTGTCCTGAACGCCTCCCCACAAAACCATTCACACCCTTCACAACTCCTGCAACCAGCCCTGAATGCCTCTCCAATCAACCGCTCTCACCATTCACAACTCCTGCAACCCATCCTGAACACCTCTCCAATCAAGCACTCTCACCATTCTCACCTCCTGCATCCCCCCTCTCCCCCACACCTGCAATTCAGATCAGCGAGGATGCGGTGCGCCAGGTCTTCCGGAAGCAGAAAAGGAAAAAAGCACCAGGCCCAGATTGTGTTACACCAGCCTGTCTGAAATCCTGTGCTGACCAGCTGGCCCCCATCTTCACACAGATCTTCAACAGATCGCTGGAGCTGTGCGAAGTCCCTTCATGCCTCAAACGTTCCACCATCATCCCCATCCCTAAGAAACCCAAAATTACAGGACTAAATGACTACAGGCCTGTGGCTCTAACGTCTGTAGTCATGAAGTCATTTGAAAAACTGGTGCTGGCCCACCTGAAGGACATCACTGGGCCCTTGCTGGATCCTCTTCAGTTTGCCTACAGAGCAAACAGGTCTGTGGACGATGCAGTAAACATTGGACTGCATTATGTTCTGCAACACCTAGACAGACCGGGGACTTATGTGAGGATCCTGTTTGTGGACTTCAGCTCGGCCTTCAACACGATCATCCCAAACCTCCTCCTGCCCAAACTAAATCAGCTCTCCGTGCCCACCTCCGTCTGTCAGTGGATCAACAGCTTCCTGACAGACAGGCAGCAGCTAGTGAGGCTGGGAAAATACACATCCAGCACCCGTACAATCAGCACCGGAGCTCCCCAGGGCTGCGTTCTCTCCCCTCTGCTCTTCTCCCTGTACACTAATGATTGCACATCTAAGGACCCCTCTGTCAAGCTCCTGAAGTTTGCAGACGACACCACACTCATCGGCCTCATTCAGGACGGTGACGAGTCTGCTTACAGACAGGAGGTAAAAGAGCTGGCTGTCTGGTGCAGTCTCAACAACCTGGAGCTTAACACCCTCAAAACAGTGGAGATGATCGTGGACTTCAGGAGAAACCCCCCTGCACTCCCCCCACTCACCATCATGAACAGCCCTGTGACTGCAGTGGAGTCATTCAGGTTCCTGGGAACCACCATCTCTCAGGACCTGAAGTGGGACATTCACATTGACTCCATCGTAAAAAAGGCCCAGCAGAGGTTGTACTTTCTCCGCCAGCTGAGGAAGTTTAACCTGCCACAGGAGCTGCTGAAACAGTTCTACTCCACCATCATTGAATCCATCCTCTGCACTTCAGTAACTGTCTGGTTCAGCTCAGCTTCTAAATCTGACCTCAGAAGACTACAGAGAGTAGTGCGGACTGCTGAGCGAATCATCGGTTCAACTCTCCCATCTATTCAAGAACTGTACTTATCCAGAGTGAGAAAAAGGGCTGTCAAAATCACTCTGGACCCCTCACATCCAGCACACTCCCTCTTTGAACTGTTGCCATCTGGTCGACGCTACAGAGCACTGAGCACTAGAACAACCAGACACAGGACCAGTTTCTTCCCTCAGGCAATCCATCTTATGAACAGCTGACAATAATGGCGAACACACTACACTTTATATTTATATACACACACACTTTATTTATCTAACACACATACTTAGTATACACTTAAATTTTGCACACAATATATATGTACATACATAACTTCACTTTGTAATATACCTGCCTACAATTGTCATTTGTATATTGTCATTCACTGTCTACATATTTGTATTTTTTATTCTTTTATTATGTGTTTTATGTTCTGTCGCTGTCATTCTGTTGTACTGCGGAGCTTCTGTCACGAAAACAAATTCCTCGTATGTGTAAACATACCTGGCAATAAAGCTCATTCTGATTCTGATTCTGATTCTGATTCTGATTCTGACATCAGATTCCAGACACCAGACGCGTTTCTACGCACTACTTGAGATGAAATATTTAGCCTCTCCTGTAATGTTGTTAAAGTTTCTTTGGCAAGAAAATCAAAGACATTCCAAAACATTTCATTCCAGTTAGATTTGTGTATGCCTAAACGCATGTTTTAATTGATATAGCAACAATATAGCAATGATCGAAGTTAATACTGACAAAATAAAAGACGTATTCAAGGATTTAGAATACTAAAGTATGTGTGAGTGACTTATTAAAATGAAATAAAAAAATAAAAAAAAAATTCCAACAAGGAATTTTTGTTGAGATGAAAATAAAATGGTATAGGTTAACCTAATTTTAAAGTAAAAACATCGGTCTAATATTAAAACCAGGTAGAATGTTTTCATCAAATAAGAACTGATGTGTTTTTATTAAAAACGTTACTTTGTTTAATTCTTTTAACATACATTTAAACCTTTGTGACCAACGTTATTAGGGAGGTGTTAGGGGTATGTGTTTGTGGGTGTTTTTTTATTTCTTTTTTATTCAAAGTTTTAAACATTAAAAACATAAAGGAGTACTTTACTGGTAGATTTACAAATACGGTCTGAGATTACATTCAATTTCCGTTCACACTCTGTACATCATAAAACAAAATAAATGTAAAATAAATAAAACAACACTGAAGAAAAAGATAAAGAACGAAAAAGTAGGGGAGTAACAGATTTTCACATGAAGAAAAACCAAAGTCCTTTAATGAAGAATACAAAAATCTTGCTTTGGGACATTTGATTCCTTTTAACGTCTCCAAATACATCACAAATTCCTCTTTAAATACCACCAAATGCGGGGAGTTTTGAGAAACATACATTTATGAATGTAGAATTTCGTGCCAGAAGTTGATATTGAGAAAACAAATGACATATTCAATGATTTAGGCCACTAAAGTAAGTGTGAGTGACTTATTAAAATAAAATAAAACATCAAGGACTTTTGTTTAGATGAAAAATAAAGAGCATATAGTTTTAAATTAACTCATATAAATAGATGTATCTAAAGATCCTGAAAGAGGACACATATGTTCCAAGTGGGTAGATATAGAATACCTGAAAGAACATCTAATCATCCGTCTGTTTATACTACAGAAATGATTGTCATATTTTTGGCTCTTCAGTGGACTGAACACATTAATATACCTAAAGTAGTCATATGTTCAGACTCATTTTCAGTACTATCAAGTTTAAAGTGTGGCGAATCTTCAACAAGACAATTTGTCAGTCATTTTACAGAGTTTGTTCAGAATACAAGCAAAAACAAATATTTATTTTATATTGATACCTGCACATATAGGAATTGAAGGTAATGAATAGTGGATCAGATAAAAACATTAAAATGTCAGACATCAAATTTAATACTCCAATGAGTAAATTAGAAATAAAAGGATTAATTAAAAAAATAAAAAAATAAATAAAAAGATACGTGACAAATTAAATGGGATGGTGAGAATAAAGGACGACATTTATATAATATTCAAAGAACAGTTGGAAATGAAAGGAGCATTTTGGGGGGTAGAAAGGAAGATCTCGTCACAGAATTGAATCCATTGCACTTAATCAGTCATTATTCATAAGAGGAAAAACATGTGTCTGGACTTTGTGTTAAATGTGATCTTCCTGAATCAGTTGAACCTATTTTAATAAAATGTAAAAGATATGACAACGAAAGAATACAACTTACTTACACTTAATATAGAAATAAACCAGATCTCATTTTAGACAATGTTAAATAAAGATGTGACTATAGAAATGTTTCAATGATTAAAGGGACAATAAGTAACTTTTTAGGTATTTTATTATCTAAAATCAATATTTTTATTCATAAATATACCCTTAATGGTGTACAAATACCTATGCCAATGTTTAAACTAATCCTTGTAAATGAAGAATTTATTATCTTTATATACATGGGACGGGTAGGTCGACGGAGGCTTCCATGTAGTTCCGCCATCTTGCAAAACTATAATAGCAGAGAGGGACAAAAAGTACTAAGCCAACACGTTTCCACAGCGCGTTTTCGGTCAGAGCCAGAAACGCAGGTGCAGAGCAGTGAGAGGCGCTTAAAACTGCACCGGCAAGTTTAAAAGTCTGGATTGCATTCTTATTATGGACCATACATATGCCGCGCCACAGGAGAAGAAAACTTAGTCGCCAAAACAGTCAAAAATAGAACGTAAAAGGAAACGTGACCGTAGATTACAGAAAACAAGAGTTAATGTCGGGAAGCTTTTTCTAGGTGGAAAGAGCTAATGCTTGATAAAGATTTCAAAAGAGACGCTGAAGTGGCCAGTTTTCTTCTCGACAGGTAAGTCAGTGTAACAATCTATATTATAATATTTTTTTTTTATATCTAACAATGCATATAATTCAGAAAATATAACGAATAAATTAGACATAACTACTAATTACAATATTTCATGTTTTCCACAGTCAGTAATTCATACTGTAACATTCGTTTGTTAGTTGTCATGTTGCAGTTTGTTTGAAATAACACACCTGTTCACCTGAAGGAAAACTCGACGAAGTGCTATTAGAAGACATCCTGTCAAACCTTTTTGGTACATATCGCCTACCTTAGATGCAACGCGCATTTGAAAAAGCGAGGCGCTGGAGAGCAAACTTAGTTTGAATGCAAAATACAATTTCACCACTAGATGGGAGTAATTCCTACTTAGTGTCCCTTTAAGTATCTCAAAGAGTTGATAAACAGGATTTAAAGAATCACTACTAAGTTTGTCACGTTTCAATCTGAGACGAGATATTTCTTACCTGTCATATTGTTAAATGGGTGATACTTTTAACTACATATGTATGGTTTAATTACTAGATAACACGACACAAACTCGGCAGAAGGAAAGAGTGTGTGTGTGTGTGTGTTTATGATTGTGTGGTTGTGTTTGTGTACTTGTCTGCATTCTCGGTACATTTATGTTGAGGTTGAAAGATCTAGGGGTTAATAAAAATTATAAATGTAACTAAAATAAACTAAATTAACTCGAATTAAACTACATATTCCTATATGGTCTGATTTGTTAAAAGATTTCACGTCCATTTGACCAGTAAATGAACTTTTAGCTAACCTCACGATCACAGGCCTAAACCATAAAGTTTAAATTGTACCCCTTTGATCAGTGAATACATACAATTTTTAAACTTTAGCTGACCTGCAGCAGACCATTTACAACACCAGAACCCCGGAAAACTAATTAGATTACAGTTGAGTTGCAACCCCAAAAACGATGTTTTTACAGGCGTTTGATGTCTTACTAATATGCAGGTACCAGTAATCACACAGACACCAGATGCCCGGCACGGTCACGTTTCGATGCACTATCTGAGACGAGATATTTCTTCCCTGCTATATTGTTAAATGGGGATACTTTTAACTACATGTGTCTGGTTTATTAACCAGATAACACAACACAAGCGCGGCAGAAGGAAAGTATGTGTGTGTGTGTGTGTGTTTGTGTGTGTGTGTGTGTGTGTGTGTGTGTGTGTGTGTGTGTGTGTGTCCGTGTGTGTGTGTGTGTGTGTTAATTGTCATAGCTTGAGAAATTAAGCTTGACAAAAATAAAAGATCTATCGACGGCAATAGTCTAAATTTAGACTAGTCGTAGATTAGAGTAATTAACTTAATACATTAAAAACAAATAATGCTTTTTCAATGCTGTTTTTTATTATTATTTTGTATTTTTTAAGACTAAAAGTAAATAAAAATCGCATAAAGCTACATCATTTAAAAAGTACAAATTGATCTTATGTTTAAACTGATTTAAAGTTTTCGCTAATTAAGGACTGATGTCTATTTATTAAAAACTACTTAGTTTAATTATTTTAACATTTAAATCTAACATTTAAAGTTGTAGTTAGTGGTAAAGTACAACATAGATTTGACAAGTTTCTTGTCTGATGGATTTTATTTTAGATCCGCGTAATGCCTTCCATCTTTTTTCTTTTGTTTTAACTTTTTCTCACATTATAACAAACGCCATGTTTTCTGGTTTGTATCGCCGCTTTACATTCGTTTCTTTTTTAGTTTGAGGTAAGGTATAAGTGATAAATGCTTTCTTTTCTAGCTGGTAACAAAACACCTTTTTAAATTTTTACAAGCTCTCACATCTTTTTCACGTGTTGCTTAACGAAAACTCATTTGATAATTTTGACTTGTTTAGTTGTTTTAGATAAATAACCAATAGTTTTTCCAACTACGAAAAACGAGCATTACATCGTTTCCATCTCGTATGTGTTTATAAGCTTGTTCTTGAAATGCACTGTGTACTTAAAACCTTAATAAAAAATCCCCTTATACCATTTTCATGATTTTGCCCTTTTCAGAGTTTAACACAAAAAAGCACATAGATCCCAACACATTTTCCCCCATCCCTCACCGAAATTCCTTCTTAGGTTCGTAAGTTCATCTTAGGTTCATAAGTTCATATCTAGGTCACCGGGGTGTACAGCGAGGAGAGGGGGGGTGTACAAACAGGTGTCCAGAACAGATGGCTTTTATGACCCTCATCAATCAAATTGTTGGAGACAACCCACCGTTTATTCTCTCTTCTACGTGAACACAAATAAACCGCTGCTGACGTGACTGAATATGAATGAGTGGTGAATTTCTATTCAAAATGTGGCATAATACGGATTTATTATTTTGCACTCCTGACATAAATCACTAAATATCTGTCACTGCAACAATGTTGTATCAAATTATTGGTCAAATATCGAAGCTAGAGTCTTTAATCTATCAATTGATGCACAGTTTGCCCAAATCAAGTAAGAGAGTGATGTTTAACGTGCTGTGAAAGTGAAACAATAATAAACTGGGGCCGTCGGCGATGTTTGCACGTAAAGGGGTTTTAATTCTCAGCGCTCGGCGCCATTAAGACCTCCGTATCTAACATAAACTTGGATGAAAACAACCCAAAGTCCACCGCAGCGGTCTCAACCCAGCATTTTCGGTTGAAAAAACAGCCCAGCATTTTTAGAGTGATTAAACACAGATCAAATATAGAGTCCCACAAATCTGTCTTTGCCCCTTTATTCAGCTTGTCCATGCTGCTTCGTGGTGTTTTTCAACTGTTGGATCACGTTACAAAAATGGGTGTCATGTTTGTTCTGATAGAGTCATAGAAAAATAATGTCAACTAAAACAAATACAAATAAAATACGACTAACCATATCATTGAGCATAGAATTACAAATAAAGAGTTATAAACTACTACATTTTTGTTGGCTTCAAAAGGTTGTGTACAATCAGACAATCTTGTAGTGTGTCATTTTTGTTACTTTGTATGATAATTCTGGTATTTGCCTGATCACCCTTTTATTTCTACTGTACTTTAAGATCCAGACACAAAATTAAAATGAACTTGTCCTAAATTATTCAATGATTCATGATCCACAATCACGAGACCGTGTGGACCAAAATGTATAAAGTTTTTTGATAGACCATTCTCATGCAATGATTCATTTGATGCCAAGCACACCAAAGTGGAAAAGTGGACATGATGCTTTATCTCTGCAATGCTTGTTTAACCAACTGAAGCAAAACTTGACAGAACTATCACACAGGGGTGTACCTGTGTATAAACACAGATGTGAAATTTAAAACACATACTCACTGGATACTGTTACAAAATGAAAAGAGGAGGAGGAAACAGGGATTATTTCGAGTGTTTTATTTGAACCAAACAAAAATACAACCAACAAAATAAGTAAATGGGGGAATTTTCTTCAGCTTCTTACATTAGACAGCACCTTGCTCATTAATCGCTGGAAAGTGGCAGGAGCATTTTTCAGGCCGAAGGGAAGAACCTTGTATTGCAGGAAAACATCTGGAGTAGCGAAAGCAGAGATTTCTGAAGCAAGATCAGTGAGTGGTACCTGCCAATACCGTTTTAGTAAATCTAGCTTTGTCACAAATTTGTCCTGACCAATGCGGTCAACACAATCATCTATTCTAGGAAGAGGGAATGAATCTGATTTAGTCAACTGATTAACCTTTTGGTAATCTGTGCAGAATCGTGACGTTCCATCTGGTTTAAGAACTAAAAGGCATGGGGAACACCAGGGACTTGAACTTGGCACAGCTAAACCATGCTCAATCAAGTACTGCGTTTCCTTCTGCATGATCTCAAGCTTTACTGGATTGATACGATAAGCATTTTGCTTAACAGGACGAGGATCACCCACATCAATGTCATGCTCTAACACATTTGTTACAGTGGCCACATCAGAAAACAGTGAAGAAAACTTTTCAATCAACTGCATTAGTTCCTTTTGAGATGAACTAGATAAGTGAGACAGTTCTGAACTTACCGCAAGAAAAATGTCAGACAAACAGGCAGTTCCAATTCATAGATCATCTACACTAGATGAATAGTCAGAGGAGACTATTTTAAAATACAATTTTAGCATCTTAATGACATACCCTCTCTTTATTTTTCTGGTCAGGGGTTCTTACCACATAGTCAGTGTCATCTAACTTTTCCTCAGTCACATATGGACCCTCAAATCTAGCTTGAAGAGCTGACCCAGGCAAAGGCAGTAACGCAAGAACTTCATCACCGGGCTCAAATGAGCGTTGAACAGTCCTTTTATCAAATCTACTTTTCATCTGAGACTGTGAATTTTCTAAGCTTTGCTTTGCCAACTTCCAGACAGAATGCAATCTTTCATGGAAATAACTCACATGATCTAACAAATTCTGTTCTTAAACTTAGTGACTTTGAGAAAGAAGTTGTTCTTGCAACATCTTTAATGGACCACGAGGAGAATGTCCAAAGACCAATTCAGCTGAGCTGAATCCAAGGGATTCCTGGACAGTATTTCTGACATCAAATAACAAAAGGGGAACCTCTTCATCCCAATCCTGCTCATGTTCAAGACAGCAAGTTTGAAGCATAGATTTAAGAGTTTGATGGAACCTCTGTAACATTCCTTGTGATTGTGGATGATATGCTCTGGATACACAATGTTTGATATTCAATTCTTTCATTACCTTACGAAACACACAGGACATGAAATTAGATTCTTGATCTGACTGAATTATTTTTGGCATATCAAAAGTTGTGCAGAAATTAATAATGGACTTCACTGAGATTGTACAGCTATTTTAACTAACCCAGTCACAACATACGCAAATACACTCACCTAAAGGATTATTAGGAACAACATAGTTAATACTGTGTTTGACTCCCTTTCGCCTTCAGAACGGCCTTAATTCTATGTGGCATTGATTCAACAAGGTGCTGAAAGCATTCTTTAGAGATGTTGGCCCATATTGATAGGATAGCATCTTGCAGTTGATGGAGATTTGTTGGATGCACATCCAGGGCACGAAGCTCCCGTTCCACCACATCCCAAAAAATGCTCTATTGGGTTGAGATCTGGTGACTGTGGGGGCCATTTTAGTACAGTGAACTCATTGTCATGTTCAAGAAACCAATTTGAAATGATTCGAGCTTTGTGACACGGTGCATTATTCTGCTGGAAGTAGCCATCAGAGGATTGTAACCGGTTGTAACCAGTGGTTATTTCAGTCAAAGTTGCTCTTCTATCAGCTTGAATCAGTCGGCCCATTCTCCTCTGACCTCTAGCATCAACAAGGCATTTTCACCCACAGGACTGCTGCATACTGGATGTTTTTCCCTTTTCACACCATTTTTTTAACCCTAGAAACGGTTGTGTGTTAAAATCCCAGTAACTGAGCAGATTGTGAAATACTCAGACGGGCCAGTCTGGGATCAACAACCATGCCACGCTAAAAATTGCTTAAAGGGGGGGGGGGGGGGGAATGCTCGTTTTCACTCAATATCCTGTTAATCTTGAGTACCTATAGAGTACTGCATCCTTCATATCCTTCCCGGAAAAACACGACCGGCTGGAGGCGTGACGTGTGGGCGGAGCTAAAGAATCACGAGCGCCAGTAGGCTTTTGCGTTGAGAGCATGTGGAAGCTGTGACATTATCGTGAGGGAAAAACCATCATTCAAAACAAACCATGGCTTACAGTCAGATTCAGCCGTTTATTTATGATCCAGAATCAGATCCCGAGGCTGAAACTGAACGAGAGCAGCAGCAGCAACGACTCGCTCCGAGCGGGGCTCGAACCCCGGTCTCCGATGGGAGGCGGACGCACTAACAAGGAGGCAGAGATATTTTAATCAGTTTTACTCACCGCCTGCAGTTCCAACACACGATCGTGACCCTTTTTCGTTGGGATTGCTTCAGGGTTGTCTTGCCCTGGCAACCAAAAACACACTCCTTTTGTGACATTTCGCGACGCTCTCGCTCTGATCAGTGAAGTCTGTTGTGCTCTCAGTGCTTTGCTAAACGGGAGCGCGCACTCTTCTGGCAGACGTGCCCTTAGGACCCATATAAGGAAATTCCGCTCCATCTAACGTCACACAGAGCCATACTCGAAAAAAACTTTCCGAAACTTGTGACAAACCGGAAGGAGTATTTTGGGAACAAAAATACTCCTTCAAACATACAACTTAATTTTTTAAACTTTGTCCAATCCAACTCTTTAACAGTGCAAAAAAAATCAGTATGCATGAAATAGCATTTCACCCCCCCTTTAAATCACCTCTCTTTCCCATTTGTCTTGACCAGGACCACACAACTAAATGCATTGAAGCATTGAAGATCAAATTTCAACAACATTGTAAGCCATAAGCTTCATCCCACACTAGATGAAAACCACCAGGCAAACACAAGAAAACTTTTTTTTTTGCAAAAAGCAGTGAGTACCCAAATAATCAGTTACATTTAGATGGATGAGTGAACATGCTTCTCGCTGCCCCCAGTCTGCGGCCTTTTTAAATGCAAAAGTGGCCCTGGTCAATAGCAGGTCAGTGTCTAACAAGACTTTTATTTTGAATGACTTTTTTTCCCGTCACAATCTGGATTTTCTGTTTTTAACCGAGACATGGATTAGCGCTGGAGTTGGTCAGTCTTCTGTTTTTAGTGAACTTTGCCCAACTAATTGTTCATTTATTAGCACGCCGAGGTACGTCGGAAGAGGAGGCGGTGTGGCTCTTGTTTTTAGGAACAATTTTAAATTACGGACAGTGTTTGCAGGGACTTTTTCCACTTTCAAACTGCAATGGGTAGTTGTAGAATCTGTTATGTCACCATTGGTTTTTGTACTGATCTATAGGCCCCCTAAGCCTGACAAAGACTTTATAACTGAATTCTCTGACTTTATCATTTTTTGTCACTGTATGATCGTCTCCTTATACTTGGTGACTTTAATATTCATGTTTGCTGTCCGGATAGACCTATGGTTAGCGAATTCTCTGGTGTAATAGAGGCCTTTGGCCTTACGCAAAATATAGATAAAGCTACTCATAAACTGGGACATACACTTGATTTAATTTTATCATATGGTTTTAATGTCGATAATATTGTGATTGAGGGGGCCACTTTCTCTGATCATAAGCCTATTACATTTGACATCACCCTTTTCAGTTCCCAGCAAACTGTCAGAGTTCAGGATCATTACTTTCGCCAGATACATTCTCTTACTGCAACTCAGTTTTCTGATAGTTGGTTGAGTGGAAATGTTGCATCTATTATTGCAACAGAGGCATCGTTCTCCTATAGTCCGGATGAATTAGTCACCCTTTTTCACTCATCTTGCTCTTCCATACTTGACTCTGTAGCACCTTTCACATACACTAGCTCCAAACTAAAATCTCATTACTGGTTAGATGAGAATACACGCTCTCTTAGGCAGGCCTGTCGTAAAGCTGAAAGGAAATGGAAAAAGGATCATCTCAATGTTTCTTTTCAAATTTTTAAATCTGCATTAGCTTCTTTTCAGGCAGCAGCAAAAATAGCCAGAGCAAAGCACCTCTCTGATTTGATCAGTAAACACTCAAACAGACCTAAAATTTTATTTAGTACAATAAACTCTGTTATCAACCCCTCAAATTCCCCAGTTGTTGATGTATCTACTGATACCTGTGAGGAATTTCTTAAGTTTTTTACTAATAAAATTGAGAACTTTAGATCAGTGTTTACTCCCACCTCATCTGCTACTCCACCTGGTTGCTCAGAGGTTCTGGCTACTTTTAACCAATTTCAGCCCATCTCTCTCATTGAATTGAGGAATTTAGTATCACATATGAAACCTACTACTTCATCTTTTGATTCTATCCCCTCTTCTATTATAAAGGATGTTTTGATGTAGTCGGTCCCTCCATTCTGGTCATCTAAAAACTGCTAGGGCACAGCATATACACAAACTCATTGAAAATAACCAAAACAATCCAAGGTTTTTATTTAGCACAGTGGCTAAGTTAACAAATTACCAGATGCCACCTGATTCAAATATTCCACCAACGTTAAATAGTAATGACTTTATGAATTTCTTCACTGATAAAATAGATAACATTAGAAATGTATAGCGAATGTAGATTCTACAGCGTCTAACACTTCAGTTTCATCCATCGCACCCAAAGATAAACTGCAGTGCTTTACAAATATAGGACAGGAATAGCTAAATAAACTTATCACTGTATCTAAACCAACAACATGTTTATTAGATCCTGTACCCACTAAATTACTGAAAGAGCTGTTACCTGTAGCCGAAGAACCGCTTCTCAATATCATTAACTCGTCGTTATCTTTAGGTCACGTCCCAAAACCATTCAAGCTGGCGGTTATCAAGCCTCTTATTAAGAAACCAAAACTAGATCCTAGTGTACTGGCAAATTATAGGCCTATTTCAAATCTTCCATTCATGTCAAAATTTTTTAAAAAAGTTGTGTCTGCTCAATTGAGCACCTTCCTGCATAAAAATTATCTGTATGAAGAATTTCAGTCAGGTTTTAGGCCCCACCATAGCACAGAAACTGCACTTGTTAAAATTACAAATGACCTGCTCCTTGCGTCAGATCAAGGCTGCATCTCATTTCTAGTCTTACTTGATCTTAGTGCTGCGTTCGACACCATAGATCATGACATACTCATAGATCGATTACAAAACTATGCAGGTATTCAAGGGCAGGATCTAAGATGGTTTAGATCCTACCTGTCCGATCGATACCATTTTGTTTACTTAAATGGGGTGTCATCTCACTTATCATCAGTAAAACATGGAGTGCCAGAAGGATCCGTCCTAGGTCCCCTTCTATTTTCAATATACATGTTGCCCCTTGGTAATATTATTAGAAAATACGGAATTAGCTTCCACTGTTATGCTGATGATACTCAGCTATATATCTCAACGAGACCAGATGAAACTTCTCAATTATCTAAGCTAACAGAGTGTGTTCAAAATGTAAAAGATTGGATGACAAATAATTTTTCTCCAATTAAATTCGGATAAGACAGAGATATTAATTATTGGACCAAAAAACACTACACAGAATCTTGTAGATTACAATCTGCAACTAGACGGATGTACTGTTACTTCCTCTACAGTCAGAAATCTGGGTGTTATATTAGACAGCAATTTGTCTTTTGAAAATCATATTTCCAATGTTACAAAAACTGCATTCTTCCATCTTAGAAACATTGCCAAGCTACGAAACATGTTATATGTTTCTGATGCAGAAAAGCTAGTTCATGCATTCATGACCTCTAGACTGGACTATTTTAATGCACTTCTAGGTGCTTGTCCTGCTTCGTCAGTAAACAAGCTACAGGTAGTCCAAAATGCAGCAGCTAGAGTCCTTACGAGGTCAAGAAAATATGATCATATTACCCCAATTTTACAGTCTCTGCACTGGCTACCTATTAAGTTCCGTATCAGTTACAAATTATCATTACTTACCTATAAGGCCCTAAATGGTTTAGCTCCTGCATACCTAACTAGCCTTCTACCACGCTACAACCCATCACGCACCCTAAGGTCACAAAACGCTGGACTTTTGGTAGTTCCTAGGATAGCAAAGTCCACTAAAGGAGGTAGAGCTTTCTCACATTTGGCTCCCAAACTCTGGAATAGCCTTCCTGATAATGTTCGGGGTTCAGACCCACTCTCTCTGTTTAAATCTAGATTAAAAACACATCTCTTTTGCCAAGCATACGAATAATGTATCTTTTAAATTGTGAGTGTAGTTGCATCTGATCAAAGGTGCAATTTTATTCATTAGCTTGGGTTAAACTAATTTTACTTTGTTGGATCAGCAGCTATGCTAATGATGTCTCTATTTTGTTTCTATGTTTTGCCACGGGATTTACATCCCGTGGTAACTAGGATTTACACAAGCTCCAGTCTGGATCCAGAACACCTGAGAAAGAGATGATGCTGACCCTCAGAGGACCTCAGATGATGCTAACCCTGAATCAACAAACAGAACTAACAATTATTGCTACATGTGTGACTGCATCATATAATAACTATTAATTAATAATATTGATAGTTCATCGTCTAGCTGCCTACGTCTTGTATTATTATTTTTTATTTTTTCTAAAATCCTGTCAAATGTGCACAAACTACTAGCTACTACTAATTATTGTAGAAACATAATTTTATGTAAAGTTGCTTTGTAACGATTTGTATTGTAAAAAGCGCTATACAAATAAACTTGAATTGAATTGAATTTAATCTTAAATCTATGTCTTACGGAAGTTCTAAGGGGCCATGCATTATAATATTTTTTCTTCTTGTTTTCTCATTATAACGACTTAATTTTCTCGTTATCTGGACATAACGAAGTTCGTTTTCTCGTTATAACGACTTCATTTTCTCGTTTTCTCGACATAACGAAGTTCGTTTTCTCGACATAACGAAGTTCGTTTTCTCATTATAACAAATTAATTTTTCTCTAAGAAGTTACAAAACTGCGCCAGCAGGTGGCACTATAGACCTGAATATAACTGATGGGGTGTTGTACACTATCCACTTTACTGTACGCGGACCTTCCTCGTGATCGCTATAATTTGTGCAGTCTTCATTACTGACATTTAATTAATTCATAAATGTTAAATGCTTGAATCAATATGAATATTTTGTGTATTAAGGTTTCACCAAAGCGTTCTGTGTCATAAAATAACTGCTTATCAAAACCAAGGTTGACATCACTGTATTCTGTTTATCTACAGTAGGACGGGATTTAATGATGTAGGCTGATGTGCTTCTTTTCCTTATTACTAATCTTTATTGTTAACCATTTTGATGAGAAATGTGATGTATATGTAAAATCCATAGGCTAATTCAATTCAGTTTTGTTTTATAATGTTGTAATCATTTTTTTCTACACACACACACACACACTACACGTAGTCCTACACATGGACGCTCTTTTCAAACAGAAGCTTGTAACACACATGATATCTGCCACATCATATAATGACTACTACAAATTACAAATTATATATAATTTTATTTCAAATAAAGGGAAAATGAAAAGTGAGTTTAATCCAAGCAGCCCTAATTTCGCGGTGTTGCCATTTAAACATGTTAATTACAAAAACAAAACGTTCGTTTTACTGTCTCTGGAAAAATCAACAGTGATTGATCAGCCTTTATTTATATAGGCTACAGTATTGTAGACGTTATTACCTAGGCGAAACTAAATTTGCTGAAATATAGGCTACAGTAAGAGCGCCTGCATGGTTGTCCATCTCATGCCTGTCAAAGTTGAGTCCGTTACTATAGCAACAGTAAAACTGTCATGACGTTATAACGAGAAAACAAACTTTCGTTATGTCGAGATAACGAGAAAAATAAGTCGTTATAACGAGAAAACCAACTTCGTTATGTCGAGATAACAAGAAAAATAAGTTGTTATAACGAGAAAACGAACTTCGTTATGTCGAAATAACGAGAAAAATAAGTCGTTATAACGAGAAAACGACTTTCGTCATGTCGAGATAACGAGAAAATTAAGTCATTATAACGAGAAAACAAAAAGGAAAAAAAAAATTATAATGCATGGCCGCTTAGAACTTCCATAATGACTTGCATCCAGCACTGTCCCTAAATGTTTTAAGCATGCAGTTGTCCAGCCCCTGCTCAAAAAACATGATCTCGATGTTAAACTCCTAAATAACTACCGTCCCATTTCCAAGCTTCCTTTTATCTCTAAAATTTTGGAAAAAGCCATTCTGTCACAGCTGCTCCCCTTTTATGACCACTCACAATAGTTTTTTTATTTTAGATCATTTCATAGTACTGAAACTGCTCTGCTCAAAGTAACCAATGATCTTCTCCTTACACTAGATTCAGTGGATAGTGCCTTCCTGATATTATTGGATTTTAGTGCCGCCTTCGACACTATCGATCACAACATCCTCCTTACTCGCCTTGATCAGCAGGTGGGCTTTAGGGGGACTGCATTACTTTGGTTCCATTCCTATCTCAATGATAGGACTTTCTCAGCATCTACTGGCAAGTTCTCCTCATCCTCTGCTTCTGTTTTATACGGGGTCCCTCAGGGATCCATCTTGGGTCCTATGCTTTTTAGCCTGTATATGCTCCCAATGGGTGACATCATAAGGAAGCATAACATCTCTTTTCATCTCTATGCAGATGATTCACAGTTGTACTTGCCTCTAAAATCTATGGATTCCATACAATCTCTTCTGGCCTGTCTCCAAGACATTAAAACTTGGATGGTTAATAACTTTCTCCAGTTAAACAGTGACAAGACAGAGGTGATTGTTTTTGGTTCTCCCAAGGCAAGATGCACTGTGGTACAACATTTAGGTAACTTCACTCCATTTATCAAACCCTATGCTAGAAATTTGGGTGTCATTCTTGACTCAGAACTCTGCCTTGACAAACAGATTAGTTCTGTTGTTAAAAATAGTTTTTACCAGTTCAGAATGATTTCCCGCCTGAAGTCATTCCTATCTTTTAACAATCTTGAGACAGTTATCCATGCCTTTATTACATCACGGCTGGATTATTGCAATTCCCTCTACTTGGGCCTCCCACAATCATCACTTAGACGTCTGCAGTTAGTAAAAAACGCAGCAGCCCGTCTTTTAACTGCCACTAGGAGGCGCAAACACATCACCCCCATTTTGGCATCTTTGCATTGGCTCCCAGTTCCTTTTAGGATTCAGTTTAAAGTTTTATTGTTTGTTTTTAAGGCACTTAATGGGCTCGCCCCGACCTATATCACCGACCTTGCACAACCATACTCGGTTCATACACTGAGATTCTCAAACAAAGGGCTCCTGCTTGTTCTAATTTAGAAAAGCATACTCATGGTGACAAACATTGGGAGTATTACTACATTCCTTTATGACATTCCATAGACATAATGATTTTTTTACAGTACAAACTGTACACCTATCCATCACACAAATTCTGCATACAAACATTTTTAATAAAATATTTTTTAAGTGATCTGAATTATGAGAACTCAAGACATTTCATAAACTACATTTACCTTTGTTATATCAGTGTTAAATTTGTGTCATTATACCACTGAGTTCGAGTTCCTGGGTGATCCGGTTCCAGTTATAATGGTTCAAATTCCAAATTTTGGGGGTCCGTAACTCGGAGTCATAAGGACATGAGGCTGGTGTCGTCGCATAGAGGGCCCCAAGGTCTGACTCTGACCCGAATTTGGTGCAGTTTGGACCCGTTTTGGAGGAGTTACAGCTTGGAAAAAATTAGTGAAATATGGTTAACATGCACCACATGTGGTGACATTAACCAAAATCCATGGGGCCGGTGTGGTCGGATAGAGGGCCCCAAGGTCTGACTCTGACCCAAATTTGGTACAGTTTGGCCCCGTTTTGGGGGAGTTACAGCTTGGCAAAAATAGTGAAATTTGGGGAACATGCACAACATGTGGTGACAAAATCCAACATTTTATATGCATATTTCTACAGTATTATGGGATAAATCTTACAAATATGAATTCCTCTGAGCTTGCAGAGTACAGCTGATGAGACTTCAACCTCGAAATCGCTAAAATTTATCTGTCCACGGAACCATTATGAAGTGCGCGCTGAATAAATGGCAAATGGGAGTTTTTTTTTTTTTTTTTTTTTTTTTTTAATGTTCTTTTACAATTTATTCAGCAGGACCTGCGTAATCCTCCCATGGACATTAATTTTTATGCAAATTTTACAGTATTATGTGATAAAACTTGAATGGACTCTGCTGAGCGTGCTGAGTACAGTAGAGGTGTTTTCATTAACAATAAGATAATTGCTATTTAATAAACAGCAAGTGGACACATATCCAGTCAAATAAATTGCTGGTGAGCATGCACCACATGTGGGGAAATTACACAAAATCCAACTTTTTTCTATGTATATTCTACAGTATTAGAATAGCAGTTTCATGGACATGACTTGCAGGGGCCCTAGGGTCACACGCCATTGGCAGCTCACTCGAGGCGGCCCCTGGACCCACAGATCCGAGTTTCGGACCCCTGGGTCTTTTCCTTGAGAAGTCCCACCTGCCATTTACTTGAATGGGTTCAGCCTAGCGGGTTCGTGGACACGTTTCGCAAGGGTCCGATCGGGCCGAATTTCGGATATGTGTCTCGTGGGAATCCCCTCGACTGGGCACAGAAGACTGGTGGCCCTATGACCTTCTTTAGGGGTCAAACGGTCACAGAAGTGACCCCAAGTCCACCAAACTGGTACGCGTTTCGATGCGAGGTGGGACGTCCACAGTTCGGAGACGACTGGTCATGAGGCCTCCAGATGTGAGATTCTGGCATCTCAGGGGCCCCTCAACCAGGGCCCCGAAACACGTAGCCGTAGGACCCAAGAAAAAAAAGTGCATCGCACTAGGTCCTCGCGCTTTTGACAGCACGTTCTAGGGGCCCTCAGTAGCCACCGTTCCAAATTTCGGGCCCCTAGGACAAATCCCACCTGCCATTTACGTCAATGCGTTCGGCCTAGCGGTTTCGTGGACACGACTCGCCGGGGTCCGATCGGGCCGAATTTTGAATATGTGTCTCATGGTGACTCCC
Source organism: Carassius gibelio (assembly GCF_023724105.1). Lineage (NCBI taxonomy): Eukaryota > Metazoa > Chordata > Actinopteri > Cypriniformes > Cyprinidae > Carassius > Carassius gibelio. Next base: position 5,370,694 of record NC_068390.1, read on the forward strand.
TCAACCGGGCAGGAAAGTTTGGGGGCCCTACGACCATCTTTAAGGGTCAAAGGGTCACAGAAGTGAGCGCACTTCCACCAAACCGGTACATGTTTTGATTGGACGTGGGACGTCTACCGTTCAGAGACGATAGGTCGTAGGGCCCCCATATTTGAGATTGTGGCATCTCAGGGGCCCCTCAACCAGGGCGCAGAAGCATGTAGTCATCGTACAAATGGAAAAAAATTGCATCGCACTAGGGCCCCGCGCTTTTTACTGCACGATCCAGGGGCCCCAAAGAGCCACCGTTCCAAATTTCGGGCCCGTGGGACTTTTTTAAAAAAAAAATGGTTAAGTGGCCGAGTGGTTAAGGCGATGCGCTCAAGCTGGGGAACAATAGTCCGTCAAAGACGGGGAAGAAGGGAAGAAAAGAGGGAAGGAAGAAAAAGAGAAGGGGAAGAAGAGAAAGAAAAAATGAAGAAAAGAAAGGGTCAAATTACCCAGGTTCGAATCCAGCTAAAGACAACTTTTTGTAATATTGTTAATTGCTTTAAATAAATAATGTTTCAATGTTAATTAAATGTATATATGTGCTTTGTTTGATATTTTTTGTCATGAAAATGTAAGTACACGAATGGAAATGTGTTTTGTTATTATTAGTTATTTAGTAGTTGTTGTATTCATAATTTATTCTGATTAAGCATATAATTATTGCAGTTGTATTGATATTTATTCTGATTAAGGATTTTTACATCTTACATTCAGGATCTTACATTTATTCGACACATTCAAATCTGTCATTTCTAATTAAAGATGAAAATATTCATATGCTGGAAAATGTCTGTGACAAATGACAAATGCAAATTATTTTTTGTAAACACGTTTTATTTTTTCAGTGTACTGATGAAATGGTTATATTAAAGTGCAAATTACAAAAAATCTGTCTTTTGCCAATTATTATTTTATTTTTACACTTATGCCAATAGAACAATAATAAATATTAAACAAATTAAATTTTAAATAAGTTTTAAAACAACTTTAAATCAAAAGGGAAATAAAATGATTGTTTTTTAACTGAACAGTAATAAATATAAAATTAAATAAGTTTTCAAACAATAAATTAAAAAGGTAAATAAAACAGTAAATACAGTTTTAAATACAAACACAAATAAGTTAAATAGGTTTTTAAAAAGCAGTAAATAAAATATTAAATAATGTTCAACACAAATATTAACTATAGTGAACTATATTTAAACAACTATATACACACTACAATAAATAAAAATATATACATTATTTGGGAACAGTTCTCCGCATTTCCTCTAACCACTGTTCTTTTGTAACAGTTTCAGACTGTGGGCAGTATACTTTGCCCCTGTACTGGCTATGTCCTGTTGCACTGGTTTTGAAATGTCCGCATTTCTTGCAAGTGTTCGCCTCTACAGTTCTCTTGTAGGGTCTCTTAGGCATGGTTTGGGGATTGGCAGCTGGTTGTGAACTTGTGCCCTGCACAACTGTAGGATGTAACAGTGGCATCCCCTGGACCACTGGCATTCCCTGGACCATCGGGATTCCCTGAACCATTGGCATTCCCTGAACCATTGGCATCCTCTGGACCATTGGCATGCCCTGGACCATTGGCAGTCTTTGAGCCATTGGCATGCCCTGGAACACTGGCACACCCTGAAGCATTGGCACACCCGGGAAACCTGGTGCTGCAGGTATAAGTATATTGGGTACCATCTGCACTGATGCTCCAGGTGCTGATGGCGTAACCAACATAGTAGTCTGTGTTGGTGCCTTGGGTCTGAGAGGAGGTCGCCCAGTAGAGGTGTGCCTCTGTTTTGCCTGACCTGCTGTGCTCTCTGGTAGCTTGTACTGGTGCTGCTCCCCTGATTGTTCTGGCTCAGTCCGTAGGCGTTTGGCAGCCTGGAGAGGTTCCTGAGCTTCAGGGAGGGGCTGAGGCAACTGAATGCCCTGAATCAGCACAGACAGTTCCTGCTTTTTCTGTCTGTTGTTATACCACTGAATCAGGGTATTCTGGTTAACCTCCACCAGCTGCATTGAGGTTCCTCCCATCACCAAGCTGTTGCCCAGTACAAGCTGCCTTATCCTCCTGTAATCCTGGAGGATTAGAGACCATCTCGACAGCGTTCCCTTGCCTTTTCTCTTGGGGCTTGGGTGGGTATTGCAAAGCCTGATGAAGATGGTTTCCACCAGACAGCAACAGTCAGGCCACTGAGCAGGTGCGCTGCTTGCTCCCAGCACACTTCTGATGGTGCTCTCTACTCCTGGGGTTTTAGTGGGCCTCTTTGGTACTCTGAAGCGTCCACTCAGCAGTCTCTTCTGGTGTCTAGCTGCATACACCACCCGTTGCTTGTCCTGGTCAGCCAGGTTCTGCCAAAGTTCAATTATGGTGCTGGCTTCCTGATTGGTCAGGCTAAGGGCTGTGTGACCCCAGAGCTCCACCAGATATTCGGCCAGCTTGTCAACATGTTGGTATCCCGGGACATTTTGGTAGTCAACAGTAGGGCTGCACGATTAATCGCATGCGATTGTAATGCGTGTCTTTGTCAGTAAAGCCGGTTCTGTGATTAGCAGTAAATGTCCACCACCTGGTTTCAAATGGAGCGGCACTTCCCAGCTAGAATTTTTTTTGTTCTAAAATGTTCTAAGAACATTCCCATGGATTGTTCTAACAATGTTTTTAGCGGGTAGTTTTATTTTTGTTCCCAGAACGTTCTCTCAAAAGATAGGATAACGTTCTCTAAAAACATTCTACAAATGTTTATCAATAACATTATTAGAACATTATTCCATAACATTCTAATTAAGATTTAAGTGGATGTTTAGATGTGAATGTTGATGTCTGTTTAAAAGTAATAGCTTGGTTTGATGTCACCATAATGCTGGTAAGTGTTGGCTTTAGTTGTGCAACTTGACACTTGACTTGACGGTGTTGTTTTTTAGCTGCTGTCATCTTTATTGTGGCTAAAACAGCAAACGAATATGTGGTTCAATGGTGCTGTTTGCTTGCTGATGAATGATATGTCTGATTACTTGTTTTCACCCAAGCTACTTTGTGGTGTTAGTTAAGTATTATTTATTAAAGTGACTCAATGATCAACAGCCCGACACCCAGTTGAATTTAAAGCAGATAATTTCAAAAATTTAAAAACAAATTTGTCACACAAACATCAAGATTCAGTGTATGAACCTCAACAATGGTGACATGCTTTATGCTGCAATGTATTCTGGGTACATCATGCAAAACTCATCCATAGCACCCAGAATGCATTGCGGCATGAAGCATGTCACCATTGTTGAGATTCTTACACTAATTCTTAAGGTCTCTGTATGTCTAAGCATCCAATGGTTTGAAGTGATTCTAAAACAATGTAGTTTAAAAAGATCAGATAAAAATAAAATAACATAAATTGTCAGGACCCTGTGTATTGCAACACATCTGCTATAGTGACTACTATTAAATTAATAGCGTAGAACAGACTCCTGGTAAAATCAGTTGATCAGATTGTTACATTAAGACATCTTTAATATCAGCCAGTAACCAACATTATCGAATGACATCTTTTTCTCAATGTTTTTGCTGTAACAGGTATAATTACAGCAGCTAAATGAACGCTAAGACTGAAAAGAGTCATACTTCCTAAGTACTGATCAGCATAATGGTGACATCAAACTAAACTATAATTTTCAATAAACCATCAACATCTCTGTTAATCTCTATAAGAACTTTTTTACATTTATGACAGAAATAAATCTTGTTTATAATAAGTGAAGATTGTCATGTTTTTGGAGTATTTACGCTAGAGTTTGACACCAAACAGAGGTTGGGTTTTCACTTTCAACCAACATCTGACTTCTGAGCAATGTCAGTCCACATCTAGTGTGATGGGAAGCCGTAATTCACTGACAAGCTGTGCAATATCACGTTCATAATCGCAGATTAATCGCATGCGATTATGAACGCGATATTGCGTAGTTTGTCAACGATCTACGGCTCTGTATATTAAGTGCGGCTCCATTTGAAAGCAGCTGATGGACATTTACCGCTAATCACAGAACCATCTTTACTGATGAGACACGCATGACAATTGCATGCGATTAATCGTGCAGCCCTAGTCAACAGCCTATTAAGAAAACAAGCACAAATAATAATCACATTTGTTAAATGCCTAGTTCCATAACTAGTTCCATTGATGTGTTGCTGTTTAACACAATCTGTATAGTACAAAGCACTAACTAAATAAAACTGATTTGTTGCCTACTAATGACTTTAGTTTAAAATCTGAGCAAAGTCTGGATATAAAGCAGTAGCAAGAAGTATATGTTGATCAATCCTTATTTTAATTTAATGTAGTTTATTTGAAAGAAATAGAGAGGAGTGGCACTTACAGTCTCTTCATCGTCATCATCATCCTGACCAGCATCCTCTGGCTCTGAGGAGAGTGGTGAAACAGATGTTTCAGAGGGAAAAGGTGGCACAGCAGTCCCCGAGGGTCCAGGTGATGAAGGAGCAGGTGTAGGATCAGGGACCAGTGAAGGGGATGTGGAACCCAGTACAGCCGTGTCACTGCTGGTGACCACGGTGGAAGAACCCAGTGTCAGAGTGGAGGAGGGAGGTGACAGAACATCCTCGGGATCTGCAATTGTGTGATTCTCGCTGACATCACAGAAGCCCTCATCTTCATCTTGCTCCTCCACATTAAGTTCCTCGATGAGCTCTGCCGTCTCTTCAGAGTCTGGGTTCATGTCCTGCAGTGCCTGACCAGTCTGCTGGAATAGATACTGCACTCCAATGAGCTCACCTGGAATAAAAACAATGAATGGGAATTATATACAATTGCTGTGCAACATATTTGATACATAAGGCCTTTGTAGTTGTTCATATATTGTTATAGTGTGAGATCATGGAGATCATAGTACAGGAGAAAAAGAAAAAAAAGGCCATATACCTATAAGTGTGGGGCCAAAACAAAGAAATACAATACAATGATGACTGAGAAACATACAAATACAATTACTCAAATGTAACTCAAATGTAATTACTCAAATGTTACTACATGTAACTTGACTTTTCTAATCAAGTAAACCAAAGTAACTTCAGTACAGTAAATGGTCACCAAATATTACTAATAATAATCAAGTTATTCTTTCTAAAAATTAACTACTTTCTAATAAAAAAGATTCCACAGCAAAATGACATGTGATTTATGAGATTAAGGTAGACGTTTGTACAATTATACTGAAAGGCCTTTTACTTGAAAGAAAATATCAATCAGATGACAGAGGGCATGTTTCAAGAAAAAAAAAGTTGATCAAGTTGATAGTTTATAGTTCAAAAATACAGATACAAAGTACACTGTATAGGCTTAAATAAAATATTGACTGAGACTACACGGGAATTGCAAGTTAATAAACAATAATAAATTATTTTACCGGTGTAACGTGCAGGGGGACAAAACATGGGGACCACTTTCCTGCCAAACAGCTTTTCATAATTGCTGTTTACACAGTGAACAAGTTCTCCTGTGTAGCTGCGTAAAGCTGATGGCTCAGATGATATGGAAGCTGCCTCCCGATCCTGGTTCCACCTTTGTAGACCCTCCAACAAATAAATCTGAAAGTTCAGACTGTTTGCACTGGTCCCTGTAAACAGACAACAGTTTTTAGGCAATGTTAAACACACAGACACTTAAATGTTCTTTCTTTGCACATGCAGTGTGTGTTCGACAAATACATACCTGGGATGAAAGGGTTAAGGTGTAAATGAAAGGATTCAAGAGAAGTGGAGCCTCTGGCACATCTGTAAGTCTTCAGAAGCACACCTCCCTTGGTTAGGCTCCCGGTCTCAGTATAGAGGGCAACACCAAGAGGGTCTTGGATACACTTGATGTGCTTCTTTTGGACACACCAGATGTGCTCCATCCTTTCTCGATCCAAGAGAGGAACACCCAGAGAGTCATTTCCCTTGCTGCTCAGGAGTTCTGTAAGCAGTTGTTCAAGGAGAAGGATGGTAGTCTCCTCTCCACGGGTCCTCCTCCGGCAATGTAGAGCCAGCTCCTCCCTGGTCAGATGCTTGTTTACATCTTCATCTGTCAGCGCAGGCCAACCCTGGGACATCAACAGCTCTCTCTTTGCTTTGCGAAGGATAGAGACGTCAGCTGCATCCCATTCAAAGATGCATGCTGATAGCCGTGACATGAAAATGGGGTACAACTGATGGGCATCAGTTGTACACCCCAAGGCAATCCTGCGCAAAAAATGCCAGATGTCCAAGCGTATCATGAGATCTGGCCAGCCCCTAAACCTGGTTTTCAGCTTGCTCTCGCTCACCTCACTGCAGCACCCACAGTCCACGTACAACACAGGAGGTGGATTTACACCAGCCTGCTGGTATCTTTTCACCAGACCGTCTACCATCATGTCAAGTCCTGCTCCTTCCTGGGCTGTCAGCACACTTATGAGCACCTGACCAAACTCGTTGCCAACAGAGGTAAGCCAGAGTCCCGTTCCCCTCGCTGTCCCAGCCAGCTTCTTGGTGATCTGTAATAAGAGATGATATGAATCATGCTGTAAATATAAATCAAACATCACACCATGAAAAATACAGATACAGTGCCATGCTGGCATATAAACACCATTAATGAACAAATCCACAACTAACCTTTTTAGTAGAATCCATCTTCAAGTCAGAGCCATAGGTGGATGTTATTCTGGCATGGATTTCATCCAGCCTGGTCAGAATGTCTTGGCTGTAAACGGTGAGCAACTACTTGCAGCTTGGCACCACCGTAGGCTCTGGGGGCTCCTGCACAGCAAAATCCCCAGTGTTAATTTAACACTCTTGAGTGTGGACTCATATAAACACTGAAGCAGTGTTAAAAGTAACACTGAAGCAGAGTTGAAGTTAATGAGATAATTAAGAAGTTAATTGAGTTATGATTGACCATTATTGAAGACACCTGATGTTGAGAAAATCACAATTTGTGTGTCACCATTATAGTGGTCAATGTTTGATTTAGTTGGGATCTTGACCCTTCAGTTATTATCTTTAGATTTTATGTGGCTATGGTGACTGAATTTTATCATACAGACAGACCACAGCAAAGGCAATCATGTGTGCCATTGATTGTGATTTGAGCTATTTGTTATGGAGTGATCTGAATGCCTGAGTTTAAGTTTCTTTACTGCATACATAAATTAAGTGAAAAAGAAAAGTAAGCAACTCAGCATCTCTGACATAGTATGACATGTTTTTAATAGTTAGTACTACGTAAAAAAAAAAAGAAATCTTTTGTTTAGACACAGACATCAGGAATCAGTGTGAGCATCACAACAATGGTGACCATCAAAAAAGCATGTTGTAGCCAATAAAAACTCATCCATGGCTCCCATCATGCATTGCGGCATGAATAAATTATGAGCTGAACTGTCTTTTTAACTTTTTATTCTAACTATATTTTACTTTTGCTGTTTTTATGTTCATTTTTAGTATCTAGTTTTGTGATTTTCAGAGTTGGTGTGTTTATCTGAATATGCTGTTTGTCACCATTGTTGAGATTCATACGCTGATTATTGTTATCTGTGTGTGCCTAAAATTAAAAAAAATTAAAAAAAATCAGAATCACTTGCAAGAGATACCTACAAAATGTATAGAAAATACAGATTTTTTTCATTGTGGAATCAAAGCTGTGACAATCAATAATGGAAGCTTTACTTTGAGAAAACACTGTAAAGGAGTTCAATGACTCATGTCAAACAACGATTACATTAAAACATAATCATCAACACGCAATGATTTTTGCTCTTGGTTTGACAAACAAACTTTAATAGTAAAAAGTTACAAGCCAAGATCCCAGCTAAATCAAACACTGACCACTATAATGGTGACACACAAATTGTGATTTTCTCGTTTGGTGATTCTGCTTGTTAACATCAGGTGTCCTCAATAATGCTTAATCATAACTCAATTAACTTCTTAATTATCTCATTAACTTCAACTCCGCTTCAGTGTTACTTTTAACACTGCTTCAGTGTTTATATGAGTCCACACTCAGAGTGTTAAATTAACACTGGGGAGTGTTAAATTAACACTGGGGATTTTGCTGTGTGGAAATTTACTGGCACACTGTAAAAAAATTTGCCGTTAAATAACAGTAATTTTCTGGCAGCACACTGTTAAAAATCGCTGTAAAAAAACGGCCAAATTTCGACAGTAAAATACTGTTTTTCATTAAAACAGTGCATTCTGGGTAATATTCATCGTTTTCGAGAAGTAGCCTGCTGCTATATATCGTAAATTAACAACGTTCAAAGTCGACACTCAGCGGCTGTGTTTCAAATCACACCCTACACCCTCATTCACTATTCCCTACATGAGTTTACTAATATATTCCACCTGACAGAGAGAATGAACACTAATGAGTGAATTCAGACACTGATCAACAGCTGCTGTTAATGAGTAAAAAAAACATAACAAGACAAACACATGAAATACAACTGACTTCAGCCACAGCCTTAGATGAAATCAACTAAAGATTTAAACGATCAACAAACAGCTTCACCAACTTCACACATTACTAACCAGACTGACTTTATTTCTGTCAGATCAGAGAACAGAGATCAAAAGATCTTACTGAGAATGAAAGAGATTTAGATGATAATGTTACTGTTTCGTTTAGCGTCACCATTTTGGAGATCAGTGTTTGCTTTAGTTGGGCTCCTGACCATTGACTTTTGCACTTTAAATTTTGTTTTATTGCTGTATTTGTATCTTTATGATGCATCTGTTACAGCAGTATTAATTTTGATAGTCAAGTGATTATGGTGGTTTCTAACAGGCATGATCTACTAGACTGACTTAAAGTGTTACTATGATAATCAAATATTAATTTGGTGTTGAAATATTTGAGTGAATGACACTTCAATTTAGTAAGATTGAAAAGTAGTGTGATAACCAGTATTTATGGATTTAACGACTAGTTTTAGTTAAAAAGTATTTCGGGCAGCAGTCCTCACAACACTCAAAGAGAGAAATCAACAATCAGCATATGAATCTCAACAATGGTGACAATCAAAAGGTTCATGATGCAATGCATGCTGGGTACCAGCACAGGATAAAACTCATCCATGATTCCCAGCATGCATTGCGGCATGAATAAATCATGCCCCTGAATTGTTCACTTATTTTCTTGAATTCTTATGTGCTTATAATTTTGCATTTGTTTTAAGTTTTAGAAGCATGTGTTGTGATGTTCAGAACTGATCTGTTCATTTATTTTGTGGATTGTCACCATTGTTGTGATTCATACGCTGATTCTTGATGTTTCTGTCTAAATTTCAGCTAAGGTTTTTTTTTTTATTATGAGTGAAATTTTCTTAACAGTAGTATCGATGTTCAATAAGAGAAGAGACACAGGATTAGATCAGAAATAATAGTATTTGTTCTTGTCAATCTATAAACAACAATATCAGATTTTTTTTCTTCTGTGTACTTTTGTTTTGCTATAACAGGTTCCAAAAGCGCATTGTTACAGCATGTAAAAAAAAACAAAAAAAAAAACCTTAGTTGTTGAAAAGTCACGTTCAAGAGCCCAACTAAAGTAAACACTGATCTCCATCATGGTAGTGAAAAAAACACCTAAACCTATTTAACTCTCCATAAGTTCTTCTGTAGACATCTGACAGAAATAAAGTCAGTCTGGTTAGTAATGTGAATCTGGTGAAGCTGTTTTAGTAGTTGTTTAATCAGATCTTGAGAGATTTGATGTATTCTTTTATTCAGTTGATTTCATTTAAGGCTGTGGCTGAAGTCATTTGTAGATCTTGTGTTTCTCTTTCCTTCAGTGATTCTGCAGGTGTTTATCACTAATGCTCAATCATCAATTAATCACCGAATTATCTCATTAACTTCACTGATTCAGTGTTACTCAAACACTCTGTAGTGTGCACACATTATAAGTGTTCATTTAAAACTGAGGATTTTCTTGTGGGGTTTAAAGGGTTAAAGATTTAAGATGAAGAAAAAACAGCATGAAACATAATTTAACAGTAATAAACTGTAATTAATTTACAGGAAACAAACTGTAAAAAAACAGTTATTTACTGGCACCCCTGCTGCCAGTAAATAACTGTTTTTCTACTGTTTCTTGCCGTAAATTAATGGTTGCCAGCAAAAAAAGTGTTTTTCTACAGTTTTTTGCCGTCAAGTCAAAATGTAAACGTCAGATTTACCAAATGAAAAAAAAGTTAATTTAACTAAAATATTTGTGAACGTCCATAGAAAAAAAAAATAGGCAAAGTCATTAAGTGTAAGAAATATTCCTTCTCAGTGGACTCAAATGAAATATGTTCATAGTACTAACATCGTGGGTATGCTAGTTTTAAAAACTCGAACTGTTTGAAGCAGTGGGAGTGGAGTTAATTTCCATGGTAGAATTTACGGTAAAATACTGTTAAAAAATAAGAGTGGTAAATTAATGGTTAAGAGCTGTAAATTAACAGTTCTTTACTGGCACCCCTGCTGCCAGAAAATTACTGTTATTTAACGGCAAATTTTTTTACAGTGCAGGGGTGCCAGTAAAGTACTGTTAATTTACAGCTCTTAACCATTAATTTACCACTCTTATTTTTTAACAGTATTTTACCGTGAATTCTACCATGGAAATTAACTCCACTCCCACTGCTTCAAACAGTTCGAGTTTTTAAAACTAGCATTCCTACGATGTTAGTACTATGAACATATTTCATTTGAGTCGACTGAGAAGGAATATTTCTTACACTTAATGTGCAGTAATAAAGTAACTAAATACATGACTTTTACTCAAATCACTGCAGCTCATTGTCAGCTGTATTACACATGTATGTGCTGAAATACTCAACACAGAGATCATCACTGTATCAGCAACTCCACATTTACTGCCTTTATATAAAGCAGCAGAAAATCTGAATTTGTGGCTCATCATTGACTGAAGCACCGGCTCTACTCTCCAGCACAATGGTGAACAACAAAACTACATTAAACTAAACGATCTCTCTTGTGCAAACACACATTAATACAGTCAAGTTCAGTATTTACTCTCATTATCAGTGTATGACTTTGCCTATTTTTTTTCTATGGATGTTCACAAATATTTTAGTTAAATTAACTTTTTTTTCATTTGGTAAATCTGACGTTTACATTTTACAGTATATTACTGTTTTTCCTTGACTTGACGGCAAAAAACTGTAGAAAAACACTTTTTTTGCTGGCAACCATTAATTTACGGCAAGAAACAGTAGAAAAACAGTTATTTACTGGCAGCAGGGGTGCCAGTAAATAACTGTTTTTTTACAGTTTGTTTCCTGTAAATTAATTACAGTTTATTACTGTTAAATTATGTTTCATGCTGTTTTTTCTTCATCTTAAATCTTTAACCCTTTAAACCCCACAAGAAAATCCTCAGTTTTAAATGAACACTTATAATGTGTGCACACTACAGAGTGTTTGAGTAACACTGAATCAGTGAAGTTAATGAGATAATTCGGTGATTAATTGATGATTGAGCATTAGTGATAAACACCTGCAGAATCACTGAAGGAAAGAGAAACACAAGATCTACAAATGACTTCAGCCACAGCCTTAAATGAAATCAACTGAATAAAAGAATACATCAAATCTCTCAAGATCTGATTAAACAACTACTAAAACAGCTTCACCAGATTCACATTACTAACCAGACTGACTTTATTTCTGTCAGATGTCTACAGAAGAACTTATGGAGAGTTAAATAGGTTTAGGTGTTTTTTTCACTACCATGATGGAGATCAGTGTTTACTTTAGTTGGGCTCTTGAACGTGACTTTTCAACAACTAAGGTTTTTTTTTTTGTTTTTTTTACATGCTGTAACAATGCGCTTTTGGAACCTGTTATAGCAAAACAAAAGTACACAGAAGAAAAAAAATCTGATATTGTTGTTTATAGATTGACAAGAACAAATACTATTATTTCTGATCTAATCCCGTGTCTCTTCTCTTATTGAACATTGATACTACTGTTAAGAAAATTTCACTCATAATAAAAAAAAAAAACCTTAGCTGAAATTTAGACAGAAACATCAAGAATCAGCGTATGAATCACAACAATGGTGACAATCCACAAAATAAATGAACAGATCAGTTCTGAACATCACAACACATGCTTCTAAAACTTAAAACAAATGCAAAATTATAAGCACATAAGAATTCAAGAAAATAAGTGAACAATTCAGGGGCATGATTTATTCATGCCGCAATGCATGCTGGGAATCATGGATGAGTTTTATCCTGTGCTGGTACCCAGCATGCATTGCATCATGAACCTTTTGATTGTCACCATTGTTGAGATTCATATGCTGATTGTTGATTTCTCTCTTTGAGTGTTGTGGGGACTGCTGCCCGAAATACTTTTGAACTAAAACTAGTCGTTAAATTCATAAATACTGGTTATCACACTACTTTTCAATCTTACTAAATTGAAGTGTCATTCACTCAAATATTTCAACACCAAATTAATATTTGATTATCATAGTAACACTTTAAGTCAGTCTAGTAGATCATGCCTGTTAGAAACCACCATAATCACTTGACTATCAAAATTAATACTGCTGTAACAGATGCATCATAAAGATACAAATACAACAATAAAACAAAATTTAAAGTGCAAAAGTCAATGGTCAGGAGCCCAACTAAAGCAAACACTGATCTCCAAAATGGTGACGCTAAACGAAACAGTAACATTATCATCTAAATCTCTTTCATTCTCAGTAAGATCTTTTGATCTCTGTTCTCTGATCTGACAGAAATAAAGTCAGTCTGGTTAGTAATGTGTGAAGTTGGTGAAGCTGTTTGTTGATCGTTTAAATCTTTAGTTGATTTCATCTAAGGCTGTGGCTGAAGTCAGTTGTATTTCATGTGTTTGTCTTATGTTTTTTTTTTTCTTCAGTGATTCTACTCATTAACAGCAGCTGTTGATCAGTGTCTGAATTCACTCATTAGTGTTCATTCTCTCTGTCAGGAGGATTATATTAGTAAACTCATGTGGAATAGTGAATGAGGGTGTAGGGTGTGATTTGAAACACAGCCGCTGAGTGTCGACTTTGAACGTTGTTAATTTACGATATATAGCAGCAGGCTACTTCTCGAAAACGATGAATATTACCCAGAATGCACTGTTTTAATGAAAATCAGTATTTTACTGTCGAAATTTGGCCGTTTTTTTACAGCGATTTTTAACAGTGCATCACCCCGGGTTGATTGAGGAAGTCAACACATTGGGTGGTGTACCGGGCCAGACGATGGAGCCACTGCTCGCTGTGGTTTTCACAAAGCTGCTTTATCACCCTAGTGGGACTATTGCCTAAGCCACACTCACGCAAGAGCCTGATGACCCGCATATCACAGGCGTACCTTAGGAAAAGCAAAATCCACATATTCATATATTTTAGCTATTTAATTGTAAAGTATTTGCATACATACACACACGTGATGATGGGCTAACAACTGGATGAGGAATGAAAGTGCACTTACTTCCGCGTGAGGATGACCTGAAACTCAGAGCGATGGCCCAGATCTAGCTGTTGCAGGACAGTCTGACTCCAGGACACATGCGAGGCTCTACACTTTGTACAGATAAGGTTTCTGTGACCATATTGTATGTTCTGTCAATGTCTAGAACCTGCCATGCCCTTTTGTGCAGACCACCTCCTGTCAGCTGATGTTGTCCGCAGGCTGGATTGGGACAGAGAACCTTAACCCTCCACAGCTTGTATGGCATCCACAGCAGAAGAGTATGACAAAAGAATCTGTCTGGAGCTGGAGCCTGATTGTAAATAAGTGCTGGTTGTGGGGGGTAATACCAGAGCTGGAGGTCATCACGAAGTGCTGGCTTTCCTTTGGATCCAATTTTGAAAAGCCTTTTGCCAATCCACTTGTGATCCTCTGATGGTATGGTCTCAGACCACAAATGAGGAAGTTGAACTACAGATGGACCTTGCAATAATGCCCCAGAAGGAGCAGTCTGTGATGGAAAAAAAGGCAAAACATTAAGTTTAGTAAATTCATTTTACTTTTTAATCACTTTAAGAATTTTATTTGTAACCCTGATTACTTTCACATGAAATCATCATTGTATTACATGGTATTACAATGATTATTACGACAATGAAACTGATAACTTTACATTATACACGGAAGTCATCCAAAAAAAGGAAATCCTGTTGAATATGAAATAAAAAAGAATTCTGAGACTTTATAACCAATATCTATTTATTCTGACACATGAATGTTAACATCTATACACTGTTTATCATCAATAAATCAGTATCATGTAAACTCAATTGACATTATGACAATAGTTTGATTGTTGTTGTTTTTTTCAGCATGAATGTGTTTTAAGGAACTACTGGTTATAAAAGTAATATTCAATTTTCATGGCATGTAATCCTTTTTACATCTCCATTAAGTGTCTGGTAAAAGCTGATTTAATTACATTTTTGGACCAACAGAATATGAAATTACTTACAGAGACGATCCTGCATGGCTGAGCGGGATTGGACACATCTGCAGTGGCTCTGGGGACAGGGGTTGGAACTGTAGGATCTGGTGTCTGTACAATCATGAAGTAAAATATAGATTTTGCAAATAGAACATTACAATAACTTAGTCGTCCTAGATTAAATCATACACTACAGTTGCAAAGTTTGAGGCCCAAATGTTTATAAAAGAAACCTATTCTGCTCACCAAGGTTGCATTTGATAAAAAATACAGTTAAAAACTAAAAAAATAGTTAAATTGTGGAACATTACTACAATTTAAAGTTTAAAAATATGAAATGTAATTTATTTATACAGTGGCAAGAACCAATTTTCAGCATCATTACTCCAGTCTTCAGTGTTACATGATCCTTCAGAAACCATTCTATTGAACATAAACCTTCATTATTAGTTGAAAATGTGAAAATAGCTGATAATAAAACTGCATTACAGTGGTTGCCACACTTATGGTGTTGGGGAAAGCACACAAAGATGAAAATCAAGGGTAAATAATCTTTAATTAACCCACACAAAGGAAGGCAGTAACACATAGACCAAGACAAACTGAACAGACTAAAATTTAAGTAGACAGACCAATGAGGGACAAATGAGTAAATTAACTAGACACAGATTAACTGAATGACATAATCAAGAGGAGACACAAACTAGGTTGAGGAACATGAGGAGAGAAAAGTCCATAAATATGACAGGTGGTATTTTTCTGAATTAAGTTTGAAGAACAGCATTTATTTGAAATAGAAAAAATTTGTAACATGATGTTGAATAGAAATCTTTTGTGACATTAAATGTCTGAGATTTTTTTTTATCAATTTAATGCCTCCTTTTTCAATAAAAGTAACACTATCTTAACATCAATAACTTTTGAATAGTAATTTATATGAAATCTATTTATAAAATATAACTTTTTTGTTTATTAATATATGGTTTTCTGTTATTAAAAAATAGTTTAAATAGTTTAATAATTTGTATAGAATGGAACGTGAAACGTGTCTTCATAGAGTACAATATAGATTATGCCATTACTTACAGAGACTGTAGTGCTTGGTCTAGAGGCACTAGACACTGCTGCGCTGGGCTGGTCTTCAGCCTGAGAAGTTCTCCTGGCCAAACTGAGATTTGGCTTTGCTGCAGCAATGTAAGACCCGGTAAATCTTGATTCGGTAAACTAAAAATGTGAGAAGACATAATGTGCTAATAATAGCAAGCATTACTATTTGTGTTAATATTACAATTTTAAGAAAATGCAGCATTTACTTGCAGGAAAAAAAAGAGCTTTAACACATGAGAAGTATTGAGGGAGATGCCATGAGGGACATGAGTCTAGCTCAGTGACCTTCAACAAAGGCAGAGCTCAGTTAGAGACAAAGAGGACAATCAAAGAGTAGAGCCCAGAGATGAAAGGGAGAAAGCAGGCAGGTTACAATCTTCATTTATTCTTGACCATGTGACTTAAACCAAAGCTGAGATATTCAAACCGACCAATCAGCAGACAACAGTTGCCCCCACTGTACAAAAGGTGTGAAAATTAGCAGGTCTCAACCAGCATCTCATAGAATTATTGCTTTTTCTTTTTTTCTTCTTACTTTCTGAACTTCCTCGAATTTGAACTGAGCTCATACTTCAGTGCTACAAAAAAGCAATTCTTACCAATGAAAATTGTGTTGCAACTCTTGCTTCCACAGGTGCTGGGGCTTGGGCAGGGGATGAGGCTGGATGTCAGGCTGACTCTGCTCCATGACCTTCTTTGCTGTTTCAGCAGCATGAGGTTGTTCCACCACCTTTTGTGCTGGTCCAGTAACGTTTGACGCAATGGGCTGCTTAACACAACCAAAAAAAATAAATAAAAAACACATATAACAATTCAGAAAGAAAACATTTCAGTAAATAATATTAACAAAAAATACTTGCTACATTAATGTTACCTTTAGAGTGTGAAAACCACAGATGCATTTCAGCACACCTCCAAGCAAGGTTGTTTGGCCACGAGACAGCATCGGACATTTCTCAATCTGTAAGTATTATAACAAATGTAATGCACAATACAAGTGAGTCACTTAAAAGAGCTTAAAATACTTTATTAAATTAATATATTAATTCATTCACTGATTAATGTCTAGGACACAAGTCAAACTTATCTTACATATAATGTTAGAGCTGGTATCTCTCTTTAAAGGAGACATTTCACACCTTCAGACCACCTATTCATTCACTGTCCCTTCCCCCTTCCCCCTCTCAAATCTCTGAGTCTCCCAGTACACAAAAGGTCTTTGATGTAACTTTTCATTAACAGTATGACATAAATCTCAAAATACCTGCAACATTACATAAACATAACACAACCATCACATTACACCATACCAATGAATGGGACCAGGTAAATGTTTGTAATGGAGCCTAATCTGTTGTTCTCTTATTCAAATACATTAAACAACTATACTAATAATGTTCGATTATGCAAGTCAACAAACACTTAAGTGTTTTTTTTTCTCTCTATCATGCAAAGGTAACAAACACTCACTCACCCTTTGATAGATCTCTTACCACTTTTTCTGTCTAGGAGCAGGCCTGTTACCTTCATTTGATGGCCAAATTCCTGTGCTGGCAAACTTTTTTAAACGCGAAATCCATTCAGCGTCCGACATAGCTTTATGTGATTTTTGTTGTTTGCCAGACATTTTTATTGACTTTGATGAAACAGTTTTGAAAGAACAATTAAAACAGTTAAAATTACACTAATAATAAAAAAATTGAATACAAAAATTTTTTTGCAATTAGATGATAATTTCTTAACTGTTGTCGTCGTCGGTAATATCGCCGTATTTAGTTTTAAAATGAAGTTTGGCTGTCCTCCGTAAAAATGATGCTGAGCTCCGCGGCAATGATACTCGTCGTAGGTCACGAACTTCGGTAATGAACTTTTTGACCCTTGACACACCTCCTGAGTACGATGTCATTCTTTCGTACACCTTCGGCACATTTCGGCAACTTGATTGACACCTGACTTGAAGAGCTGACCCCTCCACCTAGCGGTGATACGCGGAAACGTGCCGCCGGCATCCCCTTGCTCTCTGATTGGCCAAATGTCACGAATGTCAAGAGAATGTTATGAATTGTGCTTTTTGATTGGCTGGAAATGTTAAGGTGCTTCGACGCGATTGGTCCAAATGTCATAGCGCTTCGATGCGATTGGCTGCGCAGTTCGACATTGCTCAACATTTCTGAAATTATGTCGGACTATCCTTCGCCATCTAGCGCTAGAAATCCATTGGGGTCTCCCTGCGCAGGTTCGAATCCTACCGACTACGCTGTTTGCTGAAGGCCATGAGGAAAAGCGTCCATGAATTTTTCAAGGTCCTCCCACTGATTTGCAAAATGTGCAGTCCCTCTTCGATGGACCAACACGCCGCTGGTGCTTCTTGTATTCGGGCTCCAGTGGTTAACTTGGGTGAGCCAGTGGTACGCCATGATCGTATAGTGGTTAGTACTCTGCGTTGTGGCCGCAGCAACCCCGGTTCAAATCCAGGTCATAGATTTTTCAGGTTCGAACCCTGCAGACTACGGGAGGGCTTTGCAGTATTGCTTTAGCTTTCTGTGATGGTAATTATGCCTTCTATGGTCCTTTGCCCTTTTGTCCTAACTGCTTCTAGCTTTCATCCCATGACCCCTGCGTCTCTTCTGGGCTTACGGCCATACCAACCTGAAGGCGCTAGAGAGCTACAGGAAGTGTTGGCTGCAAGTTGTTTTTGGACCTTAGTTCAGTTTTTTGTGTGTTTTTCAGTTTTAAACCACCTAACAGCAGCTTTTTGCTGGCTGGAGGGTGGTTTCTTTGTTTTTTTTGTTTTTGTTTTTTTTTCTCTTAAAATGGACAAATTAATGGATCACGACACAGGACCGGCTGGAGAGACACAAATGGCAAATGACACTGGACTGGTTGGAGAGAGACGCATGGCAAACGATACTGGATTTGGCGGAGAGACACAATCGGTAAATGACACTGGACTGGGAAATCGACTACGAGCTGGGAATGGAAATAACCAAGGCACGATGGAAAAATTTCTTGAAAGAAAATATCTAAAGGAGGCTACAGTGATTGTGAACGTAGAGAATGTGATTGAGGTGAGAGCAGAGGATATCATCAAGGCTGTATCAAAACAATCTGGACATGGGAAAATCCTGGCACTAAGGCCAAGACAAGGAAAAGAATATGAATTAACAATAGAGAAAGAAGAAACATGTGACAAACTGATTGATAAACTGATGATAAAAGGAGTGAACTGTGAGGTAAAAAATTTGCAAAACAGAGATTATGTTGTTTCCTTCATGCACCTGCCAGTCTATATTGATGACAAAGAAATTATAGGTAAATTGGAAGGATGGGGAGTTAATCCCATTTCACAGATAAAAAGAAGAGTTTACCCGGGCACTAACATAGAAGACGGAACAAGGTTCCTAAAAGTGAGATTCCCCAAAGATGTAGCATCGTTGCCATATAGCACAAAGCTGGAAACAGCAGAAGGGCAGCAGTATTTTAGGGTAATTCACAGCCATCAGGTGAAGACCTGTAGGCTGTGCATGAGCCCTGGACACCCGCTGAAAGACTGCCCAGATTTTAAGTGCCGGAAGTGCGAGGAGAGGGGACATTTTGCAAGAGATTGCAATGCTGTCAGATGCCCAGGGTGTCAAGAAGTTTTAAATAAATGTGAATGTTGGATGGAAAGAGAGGAAGGAGGTATGGAACTTCAGTTGGACGGACAGGTGCATGAAGGAAACAGTGAGGTGGAAAGAGAAACTGATGAAGGACAAGAGGAAGACGGATTGCAACAAGAAGAAACAGAAGGAGGAGCGAGCAACAGAGAGGAAGAAGGAGAAAAAGTAAATGATGCAGACAAGGAGCATACAACAGAACAGGACACCCAATGGACGGAAATGGAAATATCGGACAGTTTTAGATGGTGTGGACGGAGATGGACATGGAATGGATGATCAAAACAAAGAAATGGACAGTTGAGAAGAAACAAGGATGGATAACATGGAAAAAGACAGAGAGGGGAGAGGACAAATAAGAAGGCAAACATTTAAGGTAAAACCAAATGTGGAAAATGCTAGAAAAAAGATAATGACAATGGGCGGAGTGAAAATTGTAAACAGATATGAAGTGTTAAGAGGGTTGGAGGGAGAAGATGGAAAGTAATGTTTGTTATGTATTTATTTTTCTTATTAACGGTTTTAAGTTGCGTTACTTTTAATGCAAGGGGACTGATGGACATGGGTACATTTGAAAAAGTGAAGGAAAAATGCCAAGGCGAAGATGTTATTGTTTTACAAGAAACAAATTGGAAAGAGAGTGTGATGGAGGACTATAAAAAGAAATGGCAAGAGGATATTTTATATAACAATGGGGATGAAAGGCTTGGAAGAGGAGTGACTTTTTAATAAGAAAAGATGTTTTTAATTCAAGTAGGGTAGTGTATAAAGATAAGATGGGGAAATGTATGGTGGTTGAAGTAAATTGTGAAGGACGTGAACTGATTTTAGTCAATGTACATGCGCCAACAGAGGAGAAGGAAAAGAAAGATTTTTTTTTTTTTATGTTTTAAGAAATATCATAAACAGGTATATGGAAATAATAATGATAGGGGATTTTAACACAGTTTTTAGTAAACAAGACATGGCAGAAGGAATGGTTTTTAAAAATGACAAGGGGAGAAAATAATTAAAAGCATTAATGGGAGAAAATGATATCATCGATGTGTGGAGAGAAAGAAATGAATAGATAAAAGAATTTTCAAATAGGCAAATAGTGGGGCAGTTTGTGTGTGAAACAAGAATAGACTTTATTTTATGTACAAGAAATGTGGAGAATTTTATTAAAAAGATTAAGTATGAAGAAACAAGTTTTAGCGATCACAAGTTTTTATTTTTTAAAGTAGACTGGAGTAAAGTGCAAAGAGGGCCGGGAGTCTGGATTTTAAATACAGAGGTTTTAAAGAATGAAGATTATGTTTTAAGTCTAAAGGAGATCATTGAAAAGAAAAAAGAAAATGAAATGTATAGTGGGGATAAGCGAATGTGGTGGGAGAACGTGAAATATCTGGTAAAAAAGTTTACAATAACATATTGCAAATTAATTAACAAATGTAAGAAAAATAAGGAAAGAGAGCTAAGACAAATCTTAAATAAGGAACTGGATAAGGCAGAAAAACATAGAGAAAATAAAAGAAATAGAAGGTAGACTGAAGGAAATGGAAGAGGAGAAATATGAAGCTGCAAGATTAAGAAGCAAAGCAAAATATACAGTGGAGGGGGAGAAGTGCACAACATTTTTCTTTGATTTAGACAAAAGAAGAGGGAAAGCAGACATGATTAGAGAAGTAAGGGGCAAAAATGGGATAATAGTAGAAGAAAATGTGGACATTTTAGAGGAAATAAAATCATATTATGATAACTTATTCTGTACAGAGGGGGTAAAAGAAGGAGAAAAAGGAATTACTGAAGCAGATAAAAGCCAGAGTAGGAGAAGTGGATAAAAAAGAGTGTGATGATGAAGTAAGAGAAGAAGAAATAAAAAGAGCAATAATTTGAGTTAAACAAAAGAAGAAGTCCAGGGATAGATGGGTTGGGGAGTGAGTTTTACATTGTTTTTAAAGATGTTTTAACAACTATATTAAAATAAGTATTTGACGAGATTTTTAGGAAAGGTGAGATGAACGGAAGGATGGGAATGGGATTAATGAAGCTATATAAAAGGAAAGGAGACAAAGTGGAGTTAAAGAATTATAGGCCTATAACAATGCTTAACACTGATTTAAAGATTTTATCAAAAGTTTTAGCTAATAGATTAAAAGAAGTGATGCCCACAATAATTCAAACAAACCAAGCTTACAGTATTAAAGGAAGGGACATTGCGGATACAACAATGAGCATAAAAGATACCATAAGATATATTAATGAAAAGAAGAAAGATGTTTTTTAATCAGTTTGGACTTTGAGAAGGCTTTTGACAGGGTAGAGCATGCTTTTTTATTTGGGGTTTTGAATACTTTTGGTTTTGGACGGAATTTTATTAAATGTGTTAAGATTTTATATAAAGGTGCTGTAACGAAAGTTAAATGTAATGGGTTTTTAACAGAATGTTTTAAATTAACAAGATCAATTAGACAGGGTTGCCCGTTGTCGGCACTTTTATATGCTTTAGTTGCGGAACCACTTGGATTAATGGTAGAACAGGAAGGGAGAATAAGAGGAATAGGCATAGAGGGAGGAGAGAATAAATTTTTTCAGTACGCTGATGATACTACGCTATTGCTGGAAGATCTGTTGAGTGTAAGGGAAGCAATGAAAATAGTACAAACATTTTGCAGAGGATCAAGGGCTAAAGTGAACGAGGATAAAACAGTATACATGAGATTCGGGGGAAGTGAGGTTTTAACTGGGCACTTTAATTTTAAGGAAATGAATGAAATAAAGATTTGAGGTGTTTTAATGGGGAGGGATGAAACCAAAGCAGAAGGAATTATGTGGGAGGAGATGTTAGGAGGAATCGAGAGAAGGTTGAATTTTTGGAGATTAATGTCCTTAACTTTGAAAGGGAGGGTTTTAATTTTGAATGTTTTAATGGTTTCTAAGTTATGGCATATTTTATATGTGGCTTCAATGCCGTTGTGGACAGAAAATGTTTTTTAGATTTTTTTTTATGGCAAGGAAAGCCACCGAGAATTGCATATAACACTTTAATAGGAGCAGTGGGGAAGGGGGGGGGGGGGGGGGGGGGGCTAGGGCTAATGGACGTGGAGCAAAGAAAGAACAGTTTAAGGGTGAAAATCATAAGCAAATATCTAGACGAAGGAAATAAAGCAGCATGGAAAAGAACAATGGGGCATTTTTTAAACAAGTGTAGTCATTTTAATTTGGGGGACAACATTTTATGGATGAAAACAAAAAATTGGATGACGGAGGGGATGCCAGAATTTTATAGAGAACTGATGGGAGCATGGGGAAAATTTTTAGATAATGTGCATTTTAAGCCACAAGGTAGAGAGAACATTTTAAATCAGCCTTTATTCTTAAATAACTGCATTTTAAATCAAGGGAAGCAGGTGTTTTTTAAGAAATGGTGGGATGTGGGAATCATGAAAATCAGAGATGTTTTATATAAATTAAAAGAGGGGTTTTTACCAGTTCAATACATTGTGGATGTGATGGAGGAGGCAAAGGAGGATTATACCAGACAGGAGATTACAAACAAATATGATTTAATTAAGAATGCTATACCTAAAGAATTGATAAAGAGTATTGAAAATATGGAAGAAGAAGATCAAGGAAAAGATGTTTATGTGAAGCTGGGGGAAAAATTATGTGCTTTTAAAGAATCTAATGTGAAAGAAAATGTTTTATTGTTTTTTTAGAGATGTGGTTTTCAAGAAACCTGTTGTAAATGAATATTGGCTACAGATGTTCAATGATGTAACAGAAGAGAAAATATGGGGGAATATAAAGGGGAAAATTGTACAGACTAAACTGGAGAATATGGAATATTTTATCAGAAACAAAGCAGTGTTCACAGACGTAATTTTAAGCAAAATTGGGATGGAGGAAAGTGCAATATGTAAAGTTTGCCAAGATGCTGATGAAGGGTTTTTACACTTGTTTTTATATTGTGATAAGCTGAAAGATTTTAATGAGAGATGTAAAAGCATGATTTTAATTTTGAGAGGAGAAGGAAATGGGAACTTTGAGTGGGAATAGGTGTTAATGTTGGGCATAAATGAGAAATGTAAACATGAGAAGCTGATTAATTTACTTGTAATGCTGATGAAAAGTTCGATATGGGAAAGAAGAGTGGTGATGAAAAAGGAAAATGTTTTAATCGATGTATGGAATGTGTTCAGGAGAAAAGTAGAAAAATATGTTGAAAGTCTGTTTTATTATTTTAAGTTGGAGGAAACGATTGATGTTTTTTA
The DNA here is from genome assembly GCF_023724105.1 of Carassius gibelio. Taxonomy (NCBI): domain Eukaryota; kingdom Metazoa; phylum Chordata; class Actinopteri; order Cypriniformes; family Cyprinidae; genus Carassius; species Carassius gibelio. The sequence continues at coordinate 5,394,228 of NC_068390.1, forward strand.
TAATATTTTTACTCAGGAGGTGTTAAAGGTTTTCAAAGAGCTGGGGATTGAATGGTCTTTTTTAAAAGATTAAACTATTTAATGACTTCTTTTAAATGTAAGTAAGATGTCTGTCAATTCAAAGTAGAAGTTTTTTATGTCAAAGAAAGAATCTTATGTATTTTTCTATGTGAATAATTGATATGTATGTTTGAATTGATTAATTTATTCAATTAAAAAAAAAAAAATCGCATAGTGGTTAGTATTCTGTGTTGTGGCAGCAGCAACCCCGGTTCGAATCCGAGTCACGGCAACCCTCTGCCGTTGTGTGTACAGGAAGGTTGAATTTTTTTTTTACCACCTCATCTTTCTTCTTAATTTTGTTTTTGACGCTTGGCCTGTGCAGGGCTCCACCAGACAAGGGGGCAGGCAGCCTACCACTAGATGTAGTTGTGGACGAGAGGTTAAGGTGATGGACTTGAAATCCATTGGGGTCTCCCCACACAGGTTCAAACCCTGCTGACTACGGGAGGGCTTTGCAGTATTGCTTTAGCTTTCTGTGATGGTAATTGAGCCTTCTATGGTCCTTTATCCTAACTGAGAACTGGAGCTTGTAGCCTAGAATTTTTCTTTAAATTATGTGAAAATCATCTTGTTTACTCACTTACAGAAAACAATACATTGATTTAAATTTTCTAAAACACTTTTTGTTGGCAAAAGTCATATGCGAGTAGGCGTCAACTATCATGAATATCATTGTGATTTACACGTGAGAAGACAAAGCCCTGCATAATGAGCTGCATAAAGAGCCGCTCAGTCAGCTGTTGTCACTGAGAGGGAGGTGTTACAAGAAAGAACGTGAGAACAAAATAAATTTATATAATTTTAAGTTTGTAGTTTATTTAGAATATATTTAATTATCCCACAACATAATTTAATATCCACTTGGACCCCTGCGCGCCAGCCCTGTCTGTCCGAATGATCACCTGTGTCACCACAAACAGCCCATCTGTCCCTCTTACCGCCTATGTGACCACTAACTGCCCTTCTGTCGACTGGTAATACAAAGACTGTGACCACAAGCAGTCTATGTGTCCCCCTGATCCCCTAAGTGCCCACAAGTAGCCTTTTTATCCCCTTGACGAACTTTAAAACACATCCATCTGGAGTGTTATTTTCTGATAAAATGATGCAAGCCATAGCAGTTTCTAACACATGGCTAACCTTCTTGAAATTCAACACAATGGTCAACGAATCTGCCAAGAAACCTGTTCAGGTGGCTCCTCGCTTACTCCCGAAGCACCCAGAGGTGTTAAACCCTCGGAATTCCACTGACCACAAACAGCCTGTTTTTTTACAATGGGATAGATTGTACGTGGCAAGTCCATATCTCAGCTTTCTGAAGAGATATCAAGCTAAAACCTGCTTTCCCATGCTAGTCTAGACACGTTTCAAGAAGATTGGAGAAGCTTTAAATTTCGGCTCAAAAAAACTCAAAGTTTCAAGAAGATTGGAGAAACTCAAAAATTTGACCAACAAAAATCACCAAGAGAAATTTTTGAGTTTCTCCTATGTTCTTGAAACTTTGGGTTTGTTAGTTTGAGACCAGCACAGGAAGGCAGGTTTCAGCTTGATATCACGCTGCAAGTGTTTAATTCCGAGGTATGTTAAGGGTAGCGTTTCAGGAAACTCTGCATAGACTGCCAGGCCGAATGAACTCTGGACTCTTGTGTGTGGGACTTACGCCGATTGTCTATTAGTAGTGGTCATCGCGTTCGCCTAACACGCGCAAGGTCCTCGGTTCGAAACCGAGCAGAAACAGAAACTTTTTGAAGAAATGTATGAACTCCTTTGAGCCGACAGTTGGCTTCAGAAGGTTTAGCCTTTACACGCATTTTGCCGAGCCTGCACACAACGATTTCGGACTTCTTTAGAAAGTGGGTTTCCATATTGTAGTGGTTATCACGTTCGCCTCACACGCGAAGGCCAGTCGCGGATAGGTGTAGAGTGCTGACTAGCCAATAGGAACGAAGGAAATTCCAGGGAGGCGGGACGTAAAAAATACACAGAATTAGAGGTTCGAATCCCGTCTCGGCCACAAACACCATAAAATAAGTTTGTATTCGTTTTTCTTCCAGATACACTTAAAATGTGCAACGATCTTAATAAATATTTACATTATTATAGGGAAGTTATTTTTAATATAGAACAATTTGAATAATTAAAAAAGAACATTTGGTAATATTTCAGGACTTTATTTTAAAAGAAATTAATTTTATATTTGTATAACTATGTACAGAATATATATATATATATATATATATATATATATATATATATATATATATATATATATATATATATATATATGAAATATAACCAATAACATCAAAAAAGTTTCTAATTTTTACCTATAGGTCAGTAATTCATATATTACATAAAACTGAAAAATTTTATTATTAAAGGACAGTACTTAGCAAAATATATAATAGTTGAATAAATATACATTAAATAATTATATATTAAACAACAACAATAATAAAATCCAAAGCTGTGGAGAACACAGGAAAAACAATTAAATTGTGTTGTAAATTAAATAATTATGAACAATTATATATATTTAATAGTAACAGTGATTAGCATTTAGTGTTTACAAATCTGAGCAAGGTAATAACAACGCAAGTCTATAAAATTTACTTATAAAAAACACTAAAATACAATGGAAATAAGGTCAATGTTTCAGGTATTTTAAAGATCAAATGGGAATAAATAATTTAAAATTACAGATTAAACAACAGTAATAATAATAAAATCTACAGTTGTGGATAACACGGGGGGAAAATACAAGAAACACATATTTTAAATTAAAAAAGAGTTTAATAGCAACAGTTATTAACATATAGTGTTTATGAGGCAAGATAAAATAATGCAAGTCAATAAAATAAAAATAAAAACACTAAAATACAATGCAATACAATAAAATATATTACTTTTGGTATTTTAATGAACAGAAATATAAATAAAATAATTTACAATTATAGATTAAATAACAACAACAACAATAATGATAATATAATCTAAAGTTGTGGATAACGGGGAAAAAAACAAGAAAAAATTATTTTTAAAATTAAATAATTATGTAGACAGTTTAGTTATAACAGTTATTAACAATGCAAGTCAACAAAATAAAACCTCACTAAAATACAATGCAATAGAATAAAAGAATCCTTTCTGTGCTTTAATGAACAAATGGAAATAAATGAAATAATTTAAAAAAAAAAATGTACAAGGTTATTTACATAACCTTGTGCAAGAATGTCTTTGGCAAATGACATGCCCAGATCTCAAATATTGTTTTGTAGCACAGTGAAGTCATTTTTTTTTTCGTTTATCCACCTCTGCTTCTCAGTCTCATAGAATGGAGACTGCTGAAAGTCTCTCCATGGCATTTCTGCTCTCATTCCCTGAGCCTGATAAAGAGAAAACACTTTAGCAGGACAGTAAATGTATTTGCCTGCCACTCCAGGTAAACTAGTGTGAATATGAGGACTGTTGGGTCCTTGTTTCAGTGGCAGGTGGCAGAATCTGCACAGACGACCAGTAGGATGCTCCACTGCTGACTTTCGCTTGCTTCTCTCATCAGTGACCCTCTTCCTTTCTGTCCCTCTCTGCTTAGAGGCCTCCAGTTCCCGCTGAAAAAAAGGAGTCTCTGCAAAATCTTCAAAAGGCATTCTGGGGTTGGTCAGGCCCTCTGCTGAATATAGCCCCTTTCACACTGCCATTCCGTCAAATACAGGGGTAAAGTGTTCCTGTAATTGTTTCCTGGTCGCTAGATTTGGCACTTTCACACTGCCAGTGAAGACCCGGTATATGTGCGTGCTTTCACACACAACCCTAGAAAATCCCGTAACGACACGTTACATCAGCGCGTGACGTGTAATGTACGAGTCGACAGCGCTTGGCACGTTATACTTTAACTGAAGCAAGCAAACGATCTCGGCGTCAGCGCGGAAAGTGAGGAACTAACTGATCTCTGCTTCATTACAGTTTGCACATATGTTTTCGTCGCGAATGTTGATCTTCCTTCAAAACAGCCGGTAAAAGAGTCGCGCGATAACGCGCGTCATCACTTCGATACGGAATTAGATCTGGCTTTTGTTCACACAGCGCTCGTTCCGGATCGATTACCGCAATGTTACTAGGTCCCCGACCCGGGTTCAATTCGGTAATCAATTCCGGGACATGGTTGCTTTCACACAGAAGGGGACCAGGCAATGTTACGGGAATATTGCGGGTCCGACGTGCAGTGTGAAAGGGGCTTGTGTGTCAAATACTTTCTTGGAGCAGTAGAAGTATTTAACATCACTACCTTGATAGAAGAAATGTATTGAGGAGCCATCACCCATGTATCGAGACTTAGGCTGGCCACAGGCTAAACAGGATCTGGTTAGCTTTTTTTGCAGCACCTGCAATTGTTGTTGCTGCTGAACTGCCTGCTGCTTCTCTATGATGTCCTTCACCATCTTCTCGAATGCTGTCTGGTCCAGAGGGACAGCCTCAGGAACAGCCTTTGCAGGTGGATTGACTGGGGCAGGTGCCAGTACTGTCCCTGGGACACTGATTGTTTCACTGGCTGAGTGAAGACGCTGCCATAACTGAACCATTAATGATATTTCTCATTGGATCCGTCCATCTATTATGGTTTAACACAAAAACTCGCCCACCGGTCTTAATAGGTCCAGTGCGAGCAGAACAGGGAGAAGCAGCTACAGGCAGTGGTGATGTGCTTGGGAGTTCTAAAAGAGATTCACAAAATTACTAACTTAAGTATATTTTTTCTGTGTCCATAGATGAGGCAGACAGATTACACACATTGACGCCTGTATGTATTATATAGTTACCTCCAACTAAAAGACACTCCTCTGATGTTTGTTCCTTCACTGTCACAGCACTTGGTGTAGGAAACTGGTGAAAAATGACAGCCTGTGAGGTAGCCTCTGGTTCTGCAGCAAGAGGGGTCTCAGCAGAAGAGGTATCCTTTAAGCATTCCTAAAAAATGAGTGCAATATGCAAGTGAGAATTATAAATTTATTTTTTTTAATAAAAAAAAACGTATACATTTTTTTTAAAGGCGTACCTGAGATGGGAATGAGAACGGAACGCCAGATGAAGACTCCTCTTGCATCTCCAAATCTCCTAGGTCTGTCTTCCTGCTTTTGTGCTTGTCAAAGTCAAGAGGCACAGGTCGACAACCTGGCTCCACATATTGCAGGCCCAACCTCTCTCCTGTGTCCCTGCTGGAGATGTGCAAGGCTGGATATTTGGGTTGCCCTGTCACTTTTATAGATGCCCTGTTTAACTCTATCATCAAAACAGGGTCAAACACTCCAGGTAAGACAACCCCAGGCTGCTTCAGGTCCACCAGCCACTGATAATTCCAGCGTGCCACACCAGTCTTACCCTGTGCCTGGAACAACTCAGTAGAGACACGATTGCCCGTTACCCACTGAGCCTGGTGGAAATGAAACCCCTCCTGCTGTGAAGTGCCTCTCACAGGGATCCAAATGGGCACAGCAGCTCCATCACCCTTGACATGATTCAGCTGTAGGGTTCCACCATATATGTAGAGGATTCCTTCCTCCACCTCAGGATCACTCAGGCAGCCTCTAAGGATGTGGATACGCTGAATCCACCATAATTTTAACATTGAGGGTTTGAAAATGAAGATGTTGTTGGGATCCTTTGCCAGATAGAAATGGTGTAACACTTCTTCCACCCTTTGAACCAGCTCTCTGGGATGTGGCACTTTTGTCCTACAATGCTCTCTGATGTGCAGCTTGGTGGGATTAGCAGGCTCGATACCACAGAATCTGTATGCGTTCTTCAGTTTCTCCAGGTCACCCTGATCAACTACAGAGAAGGCAGAAGAGATGAACTGGCAGAAAGAGCCATACAGAGGATGGTGCTCCGAAACACACTCCCTGGTGAACCGCCGCATACAGTGAAACAAGTCCAGTTTAACAACCATGTCCTCGTTGAACTTCCTGCAAGCGGCATGTAAATTCTTGAGGTTTCCTGATGTAACCTCTGCCACAGTAGCTTCTGTGGTCCTCCAGGCTTCCCACTGCTGGTGCTCATAAGGTCCTGGGTCCATCACTCTGAAAGCGGCACAGCAGTCCCTAAGTACATAAAGGGGGAAAAAAATACATTTTAATGTATTCATAACCTTTGCTTACACCACTTGATGTAATGTTTGGTTAGATGTGATGATTTATACCTGTCCACCCACTGGTACTTGGCCTTGGGAATACCAGCAGCACTGTAGCGATTTGATAGCCCACAGTACATTGACTCCGATGACTGCTCACTTTCACTCTGCAGCATCACCCGGGACAGAATCATCCAGTTCTCATTCATCACAGCATAGGATGACATCGTGCCAGATAAGAGGGTCACTTTTCTAGCAACTTTGCGTGTGTGATCTGACCTGAACACCTGTCCAAAAGTGCCTTGTAGGAGCTGAGTGAGAGCTGCTTCTTGCCGCTGATATTCATGAAGGAGGCACTCTATTAAATAGTGTGCAGAGACATACACCCCATTCCACCCATCAGTGTCTCCGTAATCCCCAAACGGTGCAGGTGTGTCATCCTTCCTCAGTGCCCCAGTGATGGTTTTCTGACCATACAGCCCTGCTTCAGCATCCCTGACATTCTGCACACTGAGAAGGTAAGCCAGATGTGCTCTTTCAAATTTAAGGTGAAGCACCTCAGACAGCTGGTTGGCCATGTCATTAGGGGATTTTCCAGAGCGCCTCAGTTCATCCATCACTGTTTTACAGATTGCCTTCTTATGGGTGAGGAAGGCTGGCAAGATGTTTCTGAATCGCTGTGGTAGAATGTCCGGCCACTGAGGTTTATCAGCAAACCAGTATCTTTTGCATGCCTTACAACACAGACGTGAAGCAAGGATGTAAAATTGCCCAGTAATACCAAGGATCACTCTGGGCCTTCCCACACCAGAGGACACAACGTTTGGATTTTGACATCTGTAAAGACAAGGCAGGATGTAATTGTTCCTAAGCCTTTCCATTATACTGTGCTCAGGTTTCCAAATGAAAAAGGGATGGAGTTGGAAGTATTTGGGTGATGGAAGGCCAGTGTTTGTCTCTATAAGCTCAGGCTGAGGTGGATAGCGCCATAAGGAGACCATATTCATGAGGTGTCTTACTGGGTGTGATCCTGGCCAGAGCCAAATTCTTTGTTGAAGAGAGCAGTTCCAGCGGCTGATATCTTGCAAGTAGCTAGGAACAGGTGCTTCTTTCTGTACAGAAGGCATTGATGCAAGAGCTGTAGGTGCTGATTGTGCAGCAGAAGGTGGTACAGGCCCATCAGTCTGTGAAGAAGGCATACTGGGACTGGGAGAACTAGAGACTGCATGTGATGTCGACAGAACTGCATGGAACACAAAAAAGATGTATGTCTGTGTGTGTGTGTGTATTAACAATGATTGCACATGATGTGTATTTAACTGTCTTTACCTTTTTTGTAGCTGAGAAGAGGGGCTTCAGTCAGTGCAGATGGCATTGGTGCAGGTGTTGATTGTGTTTCTGCAGGTGGTACAGAGCCTTCACCCCGTGAAGAAGGCCTACACACAGGAACTGATGTTGATGGAGACTTCGGCAGACCTGCACGGAACAGGAAAAGGAGGAAATAAAAAATATATTAAAAAACTGAATGTACATGATGTGTATGTAATTGTCTTGACTACAGTAAATGACTTATTTAATGTAACGCATGAATCATTGTTTATTCTATCATTCTATTTATTCTAGGAATAAAAATTCTAATAATGTTCAAAAGTCTGTAAGTAAACATTCCATTTATAACAGCAAATGACACTTTAAATACCATTGCATACAATTCATGAAGTGCACTCACCCTCACCACTGGTATGTTCAACCCTTAATTATAGTTAGAACAAAAAACATGTTTTTTAGAACAGGCAAGAACACTGCCAAAGCAACAAATAAGATAATAAAATTCAGAAATGGAGGATAAGTCTGTATGTAACAGAATAAGCCTCTGAATCTGATTAGGAAAGTAACCTGCTGTAGACAAGACTGTGGATCCCGTGGCTGCAGATGATCCTGAAAATTAAGCATTATAATTTGAACATTTTTGCTCCAGTATGTGCAATTGTTGGAGACAGACTCAGCATTATCCTCTCCAGCTCTTCATCCTCCTCCATCACTATAAAACAAAATCAATGGATCAGTAGGCTTTAAGTAACAATATAAGCACATTTGCATGAATTTTATTAACTTACCAGGCTGATCAGAAGCAGTACTGGAAGAAACAAGTGGTCTTGCAGTGGAAGCTGATGGTGGGGGCACCGGAGGAGTGTTTATCGTCAGCTGTTGTTGCTGCTGTTTTAAAAGATACTGCTGCAAGTTGTACATTTTGCTGCCTGGAACACACTTCTGCTTTATTATAAAGAAAGCATATCCGTCTGCCCTGGTATCCCAAATTTGTCTCCAAGTGTCTTGAGCTCTTGTTCCAAATCCAACAGTATTGTCTTCCTCCATCAAAACTGGCAATGGATCTGGCCTTTGAGACAGATACCGTTTAAGGTCATCAATTTCCTTAAAGCTTCTTGAGTATTCAATAAAGGAAATTAGACTATCTTTGCAAGGACCCTCTGGGTTGAACTACCCAGCCTGTTCTTCTTCCTCAACCTTATTGGACAGGTACAAATCATAGCCGACATCATTCTCTAGTAACCACCTGAAAGACTGGCCCTTGTATTTGCCAAACTGTAGAATATATTCTCCCAACACCTCTTGCTTGTCAGAGACATCCCCTCCTCTCTGTAAGACAACAGAACGGGCATTCATCCTGACCAGATCTTCTCTTTGAGGTGTTGACTTGTTCTGCAGTGAAGGGTTGTCTTTAATTCTTTTTGCCTCTTCTGATGGGTCCCGGCGTAAATGGCCTGATGGGCCTTTCCTGAAAGACACCTTGTATCTCCCGGGAAAAAAAAAACAGTTTTCTTCATGATGCTGTTCTGAAATCATGGCCACATAAAAATACTTAATATAGTGAAATAAGACAGTCATCAGCAGCAGTTATTTTAACTTGCCATAATATTTCATAATATTACAGTTTTTTTTCCTTAATAAATGCAGCCTTAGAGCATAAGTGTTATTTAATATTTATTTAATCCACTCAATATATGAGTAAGTATATATATTTTTAATATGAAAATGTGTACATGTATATATTAAAACAAGTTTAACTAATTCAAAATGTTGTTTTATATACACACAGTTTAGTAATATATATAATAATATAGAATATATATGTAATAAATGTAATATGTGTATTTAATACATATGAATTACATTATGAGTATCATATTGCATTGTTAACATTTAAAAAAAAATTAACAAGTACTTAGAGATTAATTATGAAACATTGACTCTTACAAAGAAACTATAACAATTATATAAAATAACTGCTGTATTTTCAACGGTGAGTTTGGTTAAATATTTCCTAACATCACAAACCAATCAACACAATTAACACAATACCATTACATGAGAATATACATGTAATTTATATGATAAAATATTTACAATCCAGAAAGTGAATATTGCTAAAGTAACGTAGCATTCAACTTAACCTACCTTCTCGCTTAACGTTAATTGTGTTGATCTCGCACTCTTACGTAAAAACAACGGTCATCTGAGGTAAAACTTTTGCGAAGGTAGTTTAGACAGTTAATGCTTGTCAGCAAACTTGTTTTGTTTTGTACAACAAATCGGTAAACATATCTCTCCGATCGTGAAGCTGGTCTCCTCCCCTCCTCCACTCGCTATGAATGATTGACAGATGACACCAGGCTGTTTGAATTCCGCGCCACGGAAGAGGCGAAACAGCGCCGGGGAATCTTCGTGTGGCCACAAATATATCGCATCCGTAGTGTTAAGCACTACCACAGAGAATGAATGGGAAAAGTTAAGAGAAGTTAAGCTTAACTATTTTCGGCTGGGACACGAAAGGTCCCCAGTTTGAAACTGGGCGGGAACACTGAATCTCTTTTTACAATCGTTTAGGTGGGTTTCTGTTGAGGAGGAACTCAATTCTAGCAAGGCTTTGCGGCCAAGAGGCATGAACACAGTCACTAAAGGTATAGTTGATGCAGAAATGAAAGAGCAGTCATTGTTTGACCTAAACCTATCCCACAACTGTGACATTCCAAGCCTGTCTGGCTTTCTTCTGAGGAACACGGAAAAAGCGATTTGCCTGAGTGGCCCTCTGTTGAGCAGCAGCTCTGCATCACGAAGGCCTGCTGCAAGTGTTTAATTCCGAGGTAAGTTAAGGGTAGCGTTTCAGGAAACTCTGCATAGACTGCCAGGCCGAATGAACTCTGTCCTCTTGTGCGTGGGAATTACGCCGATTGTCTATTTGCTTTCGGGCACATCACACTATAAATATTCGCCCAAAAGGCACTCTAGCGCTAGACTGTGGAGTTTCTGTAGTGTAGTGGTCATCACGTTCGCCTAACACGCAGAAAGTCCTCGGTGCGAAACCGAGCAGAAACAGCTGTCCCCTTTTGAAGAAATGTATGAACCCCTTTGAGCCGGCAGTTGGCTTCAGAAGGTCTAGCCTTTATGCGCATTTTGCTGAGCCTGTGTAGAGATAATTATTAAGCCACACTAGGCAGTGGTAATACCCACGCAGACAGTACTCTGTACTTTTGACCTGGTAGTTTAGATGAACAGATGGCCGGTAGACTCAAAGACCCAATATTTCGTACAACATATAAATATACATATATTAAATGAAAGTGGGGAAAAAAGCAAAGAAGAAATGGCCACAGAGGATTCCCGCAAACAACTGGAGATATTCCCGGTTTGCTGCTAAAAATAGAAGGTATTTGCGAACTGAAGAGCGCAACGCAATTTGTAATTTGATTCGCGCTCCAAGATGCATGAGATGAAAAGATCTGACACCTTCGCCACAGGTTTCCGTAGTGTAGAGGTTATCACGTTCACCTTACACGCGAAAGGTCCCCAGTTCCAAACTGGGCGGGAACACTGGATCTCTTTTTCAAAATTGTTCAGGTGGGTTTCTGTTCAGGAGGAACTCAACGCTTCCAAGGCTTTGCGGCCAATAGGCATTAATACAGTCACTAAAGGTAAAGTTGATGCAGAAATGAAAGAGCAGTCATTGTTTGACCTAAACCTAACCCACAACTGTGACATTCCAAGCCTGTGTGGCTTTCTTCTGAGAAACACCAAAGACGAGATTTTAGGAAACTCTGCGTAGACTGCCACGCCGAATGAACTCTGTCCTCTTGTGTAAGGGTCTTATTCCACCTAGGCCATCACGTAAGGCAGGGTCTCAAGGGGTGTCTAAAAGGGGGTACGTGGCAGGCCCTCCTTAGACCCCTGCGCGCCGGCCCTGTCTGTCCCAATGATCACCTGTGTCACCACAAACAGCCCATCAGTCCCTCTCACCGCCTATGTGACCACTAATTGCGCTTCTGTCCACTGGTAATACAAAAACTGTGACCGCAAGCTGTCTATGTGTCCCCCTTATCCCCTACGTGCCCACAAGTAGCCTTTTTATCCCCTTGACGAACTTTAAAACACATCCATCTGGAGTGTTATTTTCTGATAAAATGATGCAAGCCGTAGCAGTTTCTAACACATGGCTAACCTTCTTGAAATTCAACACAATGGTCAATGAATCTGCCAATAAACCTGTTCAGGTGGCTCCTCGCTTACTCCCGAAGCACCCAGAGGTGTTAAACCCTCAGAATTCCACTGACCACAAACAGTCTGTATTTTTTACAATGGGATAGATTGTACGTGGCAAGTCCATGTCTCAGCTTTCTGAAGAGATATCAAGCTAAAACCTGATTTCCCATGCTAGTCTGGACACGTGCTACCCCTGTGGTGAGTTTCAATAAGATTGGAGAAACTTGAAATCTCGGCTCAAAAAAACTAAAAGTTTCAAGAAGATTGGAGAAACTCGAAAATTTGACCAACAAAAATCACCAAGAGAAATTTTCGAGTTTCTCCTGAGTTCTTGGAACTTTTGGTTTCTTAGTTTGAGACTAGCACAGGAAGGCAGGTTTCGGCTTGATATCAAGCTGCAAGTGTTTAATTCCGAGGTAAGTTAAGGGTAGCGTTTCAGGAAACTCTGCATAGACTGCCAAGCCGAATGAACTCTGTCCTCTTGTGCGTGGGAATTACGCCGATTGTCTATTTGCTTTCGGGCACATCACACTATAAATATTCGCCCAAAAGGCACTCTAGCGCTAGACAGTGGAGTTTCTGTAGTGTAGTGGCAGTCATTGTTTGACCTAAACCTATCCAACAACTGTGACATTCCAAGCCTGTCTGGCTTTCTTCTGAGGAACACGAAAAAAGAGATTTGCCTGAGTGGCCCTCTGTTGAGCAGCAGCTCTGCATCACGAAGGCCCGTCTTTACACAGGTGTAGAGATAATTGTTAAGCCACACTAGGCAGCGGTAATACCCACGCAGACTGTACTCTGTACTTTTGACCTGGTAGTTTAGATGAACAGATGGCCGGTGCACTCAAAGACCCAATATTTCGTACAACATATAAATATACATATATTAAATGAAAGTGGGGAAAAAAGCAAAGAAGAAATGGCCACAGAGGATTCCCGCAAACAACTGGAGAAATTCCCGGTTTGCTGCTAAAAATAGAAGGTATTTGCGAACTGAAGAGCGCAATGCAATTTGTAATTTGATTCGCGCTCCAAGATGCATGAGATGAAAAGATCTGACACTTTCGCCACAGGTTTCCGTAGTGTAGAGGTTATCACGTTCGCCTTACACGTGAAAGGTCCCCAGTTCGAAACTGGGCGGGAACACTGGATCTCTTTTTCAAAATTGTTCAGGTGGGTTTCTGTTCAGGAGGAACTCAACGCTTCCAAGGCTTTGCGGCCAATAGGCATTAATACAGTCACTAAAGGTAAAGTTGATGCAGAAATGAAAGAGCAGTCATTGTTTGACCTAAACCTAACCCACAACTGTGACATTCCAAGCCTGTGTGGCTTTCTTCTGAGAAACACCAAAGACGAGATTTTAGGAAACTCTGCGTAGACTGCCACGCCGAATGAACTCTGTCCTCTTGTGTAAGGGTCTTATTCCACCTAGGCCATCACGTAAGGCAGGGTCTCAAGGGGTGTCTAAAAGGGGGTACGTGGCAGGCCCTCCTTAGACCCCTGCGCGCCGGCCCTGTCTGTCCCAATGATCACCTGTGTCACCACAAACAGCCCATCAGTCCCTCTCACCGCCTATGTGACCACTAATTGCGCTTCTGTCCACTGGTAATACAAAAACTGTGACCGCAAGCTGTCTATGTGTCCCCCTGATCCCCTACGTGCCCACAAGTAGCCTTTTTATCCCCTTGACGAACTTTAAAACACATCCATCTGGAGTGTTATTTTCTGATAAAATGATGCAAGCCGTAGCAGTTTCTAACACATGGCTAACCTTCTTGAAATTCAACACAATGGTCAACGAATCTGCCAATAAACCTGTTCAGGTGGCTCCTCGCTTACTCCCGAAGCACCCAGAGGTGTTAAACCCTCAGAATTCCACTGACCACAAACAGTCTGTATTTTTTTACAATGGGATAGATTGTACGTGGCAAGTCCATGTCTCAGCTTTCTGAAGAGATATCAAGCTAAAACCTGATTTCCCATGCTAGTCTGGACACGTGCTACCCCTGTGGTGAGTTTCAATAAGATTGGAGAAACTTGAAATCTCGGCTCAAAAAAACTAAAAGTTTCAAGAAGATTGGAGAAACTCGAAAATTTGACCAACAAAAATCACCAAGAGAAATTTTCGAGTTTCTCCTGAGTTCTTGGAACTTTTGGTTTCTTAGTTTGAGACTAGCACAGGAAGGCAGGTTTCGGCTTGATATCAAGCTGCAAGTGTTTAATTCCGAGGTAAGTTAAGGGTAGCGTTTCAGGAAACTCTGCATAGACTGCCAGGCCGAATGAACTCTGTCCTCTTGTGCGTGGGAATTACGCCGATTGTCTATTTGCTTTCGGGCACATCACACTATAAATATTCGCCCAAAAGGCACTCTAGCGCTAGACTGTGGAGTTTCTGTAGTGTAGTGGTCATCACGTTCGCCTAACACGCGAAAGGTCCTCGGTTCGAAACCGAGCAGAAACAGCTGTCCCCTTTTGAAGAAATGTATGAACCCCTTTGAGCCGGCAGTTGGCTTCAGAAGGTTTAGCCTTTATGCGCATTTTGCTGAGCCTGCACACAATGATTTTGGACTTGCTTAGGAAGTGGGTAGTGTAGTGGTTATCACGTTCGCCTCACACGCGAAAGGTCCCCAGTTCGAAACTGGGCGGGAACACTGAATCTCTTTTCACAATTGTTTAGGTGGGTTTCTGTTGAGGAGGAACTCAATTCTAGCAAGGCTTTGCGGCCAAGAGGCATGAACACAGTCACTAAAGGTATAGTTGATGCAGAAATGAAAGAGCAGTCATTGTTTGACCTAAACCTATCCCACAACAGTGACATTCCAAGCCTGTCTGGCTTTCTTCTGAGGAACACGAAAAAAGAGATTTGCCTGAGAGGCCCTCTGTTGAGCAGCAGCTCTGCATCACGAAGGCCCGTCTTTACACATGTGTAGAGATAATTGTTAAGCCACACTAGGCAGCGGTAATACCCACGCAGACAGTACTCTGTACTTTTGACCTGGTAGTTTAGATGAACAGATGGCCGGTGCACTCAAAGACCCAATATTTCGTACAACATATAAATATACATATATTAAATGAAAGTGGGGAAAAAAGCAAAGAAGAAATGGCCACAGAGGATTCCCGCAAACAACTGGAGAAATTCCCGGTTTGCTGCTAAAAATAGAAGGTATTTGCGAACTGAAGAGCGCAACGCAATTTGTAATTTGATTCGCGCTCCAAGATGCATGAGATGAAAAGATCTGACACCTTCTCCCCAGGTTTCCGTAGTGTAGAGGTTATCACGTTCGCCTTACACGCGAAAGGTCCCCAGTTCAAAACTGGGCGGGAACACTGGATCTCTTTTTCAAAATTGTTCAGGTGGGTTTCTGTTCAGGAGGAACTCAACGCTTCCAAGGCCTTGCGGCCAATAGGCATTAATACAGTCACTAAAGGTAAAGTTGATGCAGAAATGAAAGAGCAGTCATTGTTTGACCTAAACCTAACCCACAACTGTGACATTCCAAGCCTGTGTGGCTTCTTCTGAGAAACACCAAAGACGAGATTTTAGGAAACTCTGCGTAGACTGCCACGCCGAATGAACTCTGTCCTCTTGTGTAAGGGTCTTATTCCACCTAGGCCATCACGTAAGGCAGGGTCTCAAGGGGTGTCTAAAAGGGGGTACGTGGCAGGCCCTCCTTAGACCCCTGCGCGCCGGCCCTGTCTGTCCCAATGATCACCTGTGTCACCACAAACAGCCCATCAGTCCCTCTCACCGCCTATGTGACCACTAATTGCGCTTCTGTCCACTGGTAATACAAAAACTGTGACCGCAAGCTGTCTATGTGTCCCCCTGATCCCCTACGTGCCCACAAGTAGCCTTTTTATCCCCTTGACGAACTTTAAAACACATCCATCTTTAGTGGTATTTTCTGATAAAATGATGCAAGCCGTAGCAGTTTCTAACACATGGCTAACCTTCTTGAAATTCAACACAATGGTCAACGAATCTGCCAATAAACCTGTTCAGGTGGCTCCTCGCTTACTCCCGAAGCACCCAGAGGTGTTAAACCCTCAGAATTCCACTGACCACAAACAGTCTGTATTTTTTTACAATGGGATAGATTGTACGTGGCAAGTCCATGTCTCAGCTTTCTGAAGAGATATCAAGCTAAAACCTGATTTCCCATGCTAGTCTGGACACGTGCTACCCCTGTGGTGAGTTTCAATAAGATTGGAGAAACTTGAAATCTCGGCTCAAAAAAACTAAAAGTTTCAAGAAGATTGGAGAAACTCGAAAATTTGACCAACAAAAATCACCAAGAGAAATTTTCGAGTTTCTCCTGAGTTCTTGGAACTTTTGGTTTCTTAGTTTGAGACTAGCACAGGAAGGCAGGTTTCGGCTTGATATCAAGCTGCAAGTGTTTAATTCCGAGGTAAGTTAAGGGTAGCGTTTCAGGAAACTCTGCATAGACTGCCAGGCCGAATGAACTCTGTCCTCTTGTGCGTGGGAATTACGCCGATTGTCTATTTGCTTTCGGGCACATCACACTATAAATATTCGCCCAAAAGGCTCTCTAGCGCTAGACTGTGGAGTTTCTGTAGTGTAGTGGTCATCACGTTCGCCTAACACGCGAAAGGTCCTCGGTTCGAAACCGAGCAGAAACAGCTGTCCCCTTTTGAAGAAATGTATGAACCCCTTTGAGCCGGCAGTTGGCTTCAGAAGGTTTAGCCTTTATGCGCATTTTGCTGAGCCTGCACACAATGATTTTGGACTTGCTTAGGAAGTGGGTAGTGTAGTGGTTATCACGTTCGCCTCACACGCGAAAGGTCCCCAGTTCGAAACTGGGCGGGAACACTGAATCTCTTTTCACAATTGTTTAGGTGGGTTTCTGTTGAGGAGGAACTCAATTCTAGCAAGGCTTTGAGGCCAAGAGGCATGAACACAGTCACTAAAGGTATAGTTGATGCAGAAATGAAAGAGCAGTCATTGTTTGACCTAAACCTATCCCACAACAGTGACATTCCAAGCCTGTCTGGCTTTCTTCTGAGGAACACGAAAAAAGAGATTTGCCTGAGTGGCCCTCTGTTGAGCAGCAGCTCTGCATCACGAAGGCCCGTCTTTACACAGGTGTAGAGATAATTGTTAAGCCACACTAGGCAGCGGTAATACCCACGCAGACAGTACTCTGTACTTTTGACCTGGTAGTTTAGATGAACAGATGGCCGGTGCACTCAAAGACCCAATATTTCGTACAACATATAAATATACATATATTAAATGAAAGTGGGGAAAAAAGCAAAGAAGTAATGGCCACAGAGGATTCCCGCAAACAACTGGAGAAATTCCCGGTTTGCTGCTAAAAATAGAAGGTATTTGCGAACTGAAGAGCGCAACGCAATTTGTAATTTGATTCGCGCTCCAAGATGCATGAGATGAAAAGATCTGACACCTTCTCCCCAGGTTTCCGTAGTGTAGAGGTTATCACCTTCGCCTTACACGCGAAAGGTCCCCAGTTCAAAACTGGGCGGGAACACTGGATCTCTTTTTCAAAATTGTTCAGGTGGGTTTCTGTTCAGGAGGAACTCAACGCTTCCAAGGCTTTGCGGCCAATAGGCATTAATACAGTCACTAAAGGTAAAGTTGATGCAGAAATGAAAGAGCAGTCATTGTTTGACCTAAACCTAACCCACAACTGTGACATTCCAAGCCTGTGTGGCTTTCTTCTGAGAAACACCAAAGACGAGATTTTAGGAAACTCTGCGTAGACTGCCACGCCGAATGAACTCTGTCCTCTTGTGTAAGGGTCTTATTCCACCTAGGCCATCACGTAAGGCAGGGTCTCAAGGGGTGTCTAAAAGGGGGTACGTGGCAGGCCCTCCTTAGACCCCTGCGCGCCGGCCCTGTCTGTCCCAATGATCACCTGTGTCACCACAAACAGCCCATCAGTCCCTCTCACCGCCTATGTGACCACTAATTGCGCTTCTGTCCACTGGTAATACAAAAACTGTGACCGCAAGCTGTCTATGTGTCCCCCTTATCCCCTACGTGCCCACAAGTAGCCTTTATATCCCCTTGACGAACTTTAAAACACATCCATCTGGAGTGTTATTTTCTGATAAAATGATGCAAGCCGTAGCAGTTTCTAACACATGGCTAACCTTCTTGAAATTCAACACAATGGTCAACGAATCTGCAATAAACCTGTTCAGGTGGCTCCTCGCTTACTCCCGAAGCACCCAGAGGTGTTAAACCCTCAGAATTCCACTGACCACAAACAGTCTGTATTTTTTACAATGGGATAGATTGTACGTGGCAAGTCCATGTCTCAGCTTTCTGAAGAGATATCAAGCTAAAACCTGATTTCCCATTTTAGTCTGGACACGTGCTACCCCTGTGGTGAGTTTCAATAAGATTGGAGAAACTTGAAATCTCGGCTCAAAAAAACTAAAAGTTTCAAGAAGATTGGAGAAACTCGAAAATTTGACCAACAAAAATCACCAAGAGAAATTTTCGAGTTTCTCCTGAGTTCTTGGAACTTTTGGTTTCTTAGTTTGAGACTAGCACAGGAAGGCAGATTTCGGCTTGATATCAAGCTGCAAGTGTTTAATTCCGAGGTAAGTTAAGGGTAGCGTTTCAGGAAACTCTGCATAGACTGCCAGGCCGAATGAACTCTGTCCTCTTGTGCGTGGGAATTACGCCGATTGTCTATTTGCTTTCGGGCACATCACACTATAAATATTCGCCCAAAAGGCACTCTAGCGCTAGACTGTGGAGTTTCTGTAGTGTAGTGGTCATCACGTTCGCCTAACACGTGAAAGGTCCTCGGTTCGAAACCGAGCAGAAACAGCTGTCCCCTTTTGAAGAAATGTATGAACCCCTTTGAGCCGGCAGTTGGCTTCAGAAGGTTTAGCCTTTATGCGCATTTTGCTGAGCCTGCACACAATGATTTTGGACTTGCTTAGGAAGTGGGTAGTGTAGTGGTTATCACGTTCGCCTCACACGCGAAAGGTCCCCAGTTCGAAACTGGGCGGGAACACTGAATCTCTTTTCACAATTGTTTAGGTGGGTTTCTGTTGAGGAGGAACTCAATTCTAGCAAGGCTTTGAGGCCAAGAGGCATGAACACAGTCACTAAAGGTATAGTTGATGCAGAAATGAAAGAGCAGTCATTGTTTGACCTAAACCTATCCCACAACAGTGACATTCCAAGCCTGTCTGGCTTTCTTCTGAGGAACACGAAAAAAGAGATTTGCCTGAGTGGCCCTCTGTTGAGCAGCAGCTCTGCATCACGAAGGCCCGTCTTTACACAGGTGTAGAGATAATTGTTAAGCCACACTAGGCAGCGGTAATACCCACGCAGACAGTACTCTGTACTTTTGACCTGGTAGTTTAGATGAACAGATGGCCGGTGCACTCAAAGACCCAATATTTCGTACAACATATAAATATACATATATTAAATGAAAGTGGGGAAAAAAGCAAAGAAGTAATGGCCACAGAGGATTCCCGCAAACAACTGGAGAAATTCCCGGTTTGCTGCTAAAAATAGAAGGTATTTGCGAACTGAAGAGCGCAACGCAATTTGTAATTTGATTCGCGCTCCAAGATGCATGAGATGAAAAGATCTGACACCTTCTCCCCAGGTTTCCGTAGTGTAGAGGTTATCACCTTCGCCTTACACGCGAAAGGTCCCCAGTTCAAAACTGGGCGGGAACACTGGATCTCTTTTTCAAAATTGTTCAGGTGGGTTTCTGTTCAGGAGGAACTCAACGCTTCCAAGGCTTTGCGGCCAATAGGCATTAATACAGTCACTAAAGGTAAAGTTGATGCAGAAATGAAAGAGCAGTCATTGTTTGACCTAAACCTAACCCACAACTGTGACATTCCAAGCCTGTGTGGCTTTCTTCTGAGAAACACCAAAGACGAGATTTTAGGAAACTCTGCGTAGACTGCCACGCCGAATGAACTCTGTCCTCTTGTGTAAGGGTCTTATTCCACCTAGGCCATCACGTAAGGCAGGGTCTCAAGGGGTGTCTAAAAGGGGGTACGTGGCAGGCCCTCCTTAGACCCCTGCGCGCCGGCCCTGTCTGTCCCAATGATCACCTGTGTCACCACAAACAGCCCATCAGTCCCTCTCACCGCCTATGTGACCACTAATTGCGCTTCTGTCCACTGGTAATACAAAAACTGTGACCGCAAGCTGTCTATGTGTCCCCCTTATCCCCTACGTGCCCACAAGTAGCCTTTATATCCCCTTGACGAACTTTAAAACACATCCATCTGGAGTGTTATTTTCTGATAAAATGATGCAAGCCGTAGCAGTTTCTAACACATGGCTAACCTTCTTGAAATTCAACACAATGGTCAACGAATCTGCAATAAACCTGTTCAGGTGGCTCCTCGCTTACTCCCGAAGCACCCAGAGGTGTTAAACCCTCAGAATTCCACTGACCACAAACAGTCTGTATTTTTTACAATGGGATAGATTGTACGTGGCAAGTCCATGTCTCAGCTTTCTGAAGAGATATCAAGCTAAAACCTGATTTCCCATTTTAGTCTGGACACGTGCTACCCCTGTGGTGAGTTTCAATAAGATTGGAGAAACTTGAAATCTCGGCTCAAAAAAACTAAAAGTTTCAAGAAGATTGGAGAAACTCGAAAATTTGACCAACAAAAATCACCAAGAGAAATTTTCGAGTTTCTCCTGAGTTCTTGGAACTTTTGGTTTCTTAGTTTGAGACTAGCACAGGAAGGCAGATTTCGGCTTGATATCAAGCTGCAAGTGTTTAATTCCGAGGTAAGTTAAGGGTAGCGTTTCAGGAAACTCTGCATAGACTGCCAGGCCGAATGAACTCTGTCCTCTTGTGCGTGGGAATTACGCCGATTGTCTATTTGCTTTCGGGCACATCACACTATAAATATTCGCCCAAAAGGCACTCTAGCGCTAGACTGTGGAGTTTCTGTAGTGTAGTGGTCATCACGTTCGCCTAACACGTGAAAGGTCCTCGGTTCGAAACCGAGCAGAAACAGCTGTCCCCTTTTGAAGAAATGTATGAACCCCTTTGAGCCGGCAGTTGGCTTCAGAAGGTTTAGCCTTTATGCGCATTTTGCTGAGCCTGCACACAATGATTTCGGACTTGCTTAGGAAGTGGGTTTCCGTAGTGTAGTGGTTATCACGTTCGCCTCACACGCGAAAGGTCCCCAGTTCGAAACTGGGCGGGAACACTGAATCTCTTTTCACAATCGTTTAGGTGGGTTTCTGTTGAGGAGGAACTCAATTCTAGCAAGGCTTTGCGGCCAAGAGGCATGAACACAGTCACTAAAGGTATAGTTGATGCAGAAATGAAAGAGCAGTCATTGTTTGACCTAAACCTATCCCACAACTGTGACATTCCAAGCCTGTCTGGCTTTCTTCTGAGGAACACGAAAAAAGAGATTTGCCAGAGTGGCCCTCTGTTGAGGAGCAGCTCTGCATCACGAAGGCCCGTCTTTACACAGGTGTAGAGATAATTGTTAAGCCACACTAGGCAGCGGTAATACCCACGCAGACAGTACTCTGTACTTTTGACCTGGTAGTTTAGATGAACAGATGGCCAGTGCACTCAAAGACCCAATATTTCGTACAACATATAAATATACATATATTAAATGAAAGTGGGGAAAAAAGCAAAGAAGAAATGGCCACAGAGGATTCCCGCAAACAACTGGAGAAATTCCCGGTTTGCTGCTAAAAATAGAAGGTATTTGCGAACTGAAGAGCGCAACGCAATTTGTAATTTGATTCGCGCTCCAAGATGGATGAGATGAAAAGATCTGACACCTTCGCCACAGGTCCCGTAGTCTAGAGGTTGTCACGTTCGCCTTACACGCGAAAGGTCCCCAGTTCGAAACTGGGTGGGAACACTGGATCTCTTTTTCAAAATTGTTCAGGTGGGTTTCTGTTCTGGAGGAACTCAACGCTTCCAAGGCTTTGCGGCCAATAGGCATTAATACAGTCACTAAAGGTAAAGTTGATGCAGAAATGAAAGAGCAGTCATTGTTTGACCTAAACCTAACCCACAACTGTGACATTCCAAGCCTGTGTGGCTTTCTTCTGAGAAACACCAAAGACGAGATTTTAGGAAACTCTGCGTAGACTGCCACGCCGAATGAACTCTGTCCTCTTGTGTAAGGGTCTTATTCCACCTAGGCCATCACGTAAGGCAGGGTCTCAAGGGGTGTCTAAAAGGGGGTACATGGCAGGCCCTCCTTAGACCCCTGCGCCCCGGCCCTGTCTGTCCCAATGATCACCTGTGTCACCACAAACAGCCCATCAGTCCCTCTCACCGCCTATGTGACCACTAATTGCGCTTCTGTCCACTGGTAATACAAAAACTGTGACCGCAAGCTGTCTATGTGTCCCCCTTATCCCCTACGTGCCCACAAGTAGCCTTTTTATCCACTTGACGAACTTTAAAACACATCCATCTGGAGTGTTATTTTCTGATAAAATGATGCAAGCCGTAGCAGTTTCTAACACATGGCTAACCTTCTTGAAATTCAACACAATGGTCAACGAATCTGCCAATAAACCTGTTCAGGTGGCTCCTCGCTTACTCCCGAAGCACCCAGAGGTGTTAAACCCTCAGAATTCCACTGACCACAAACAGTCTGTATTTTTTTACAATGGGATAGATTGTACGTGGCAAGTCCATGTCTCAGCTTTCTGAAGAGATATCAAGCTAAAACCTGATTTCCCATGCTAGTCTGGACACGTGCTACCCCTGTGGTGAGTTTCAATAAGATTGGAGAAACTTGAAATCTCGGCTCAAAAAAACTAAAAGTTTCAAGAAGATTGGAGAAACTCGAAAATTTGACCAACAAAAATCACCAAGAGAAATTTTCGAGTTTCTCCTGAGTTCTTGGAACTTTTGGTTTCTTAGTTTGAGACTAGCACAGGAAGGCAGATTTCGGCTTGATATCAAGC
Organism: Carassius gibelio; assembly: GCF_023724105.1. Classification (NCBI taxonomy): domain Eukaryota; kingdom Metazoa; phylum Chordata; class Actinopteri; order Cypriniformes; family Cyprinidae; genus Carassius; species Carassius gibelio. The sequence continues at coordinate 5,416,916 of NC_068390.1, forward strand.
TGCAAGTGTTTAATTCCGAGGTAAGTTAAGGGTAGCGTTTCAGGAAACTCTGCATAGACTGCCAGGCCGAATGAACTCTGTCCTCTTGTGCGTGGGAATTACGCCGATTGTCTATTTGCTTTCGGGCACATCACACTATAAATATTCGCCCAAAAGGCACTCTAGCGCTAGACTGTGGAGTTTCTGTAGTGTAGTGGTCATCACGTTCGCCTAACACGCGAAAGGTCCTCGGTTCGAAACCGAGCAGAAACAGCTGTCCCCTTTTGAAGAAATGTATGAACCCCTTTGAGCCGGCAGTTGGCTTCAGAAGGTTTAGCCTTTATGCGCATTTTGCTGAGCCTGCACACAATGATTTCGGACTTGCTTAGGAAGTGGGTTTCCGTAGTGTAGTGGTTATCACGTTCGCCTCACACGCGAAAGGTCCCCAGTTCGAAACTGGGCGGGAACACTGAATCTCTTTTCACAATCGTTTAGGTGGGTTTCTGTTGAGGAGGAACTCAATTCTAGCAAGGCTTTGCGGCCAAGAGGCATGAACACAGTCACTAAAGGTATAGTTGATGCAGAAATGAAAGAGCAGTCATTGTTTGACCTAAACCTATCCCACAACTGTGACATTCCAAGCCTGTCCGGCTTTCTTCTGAGGAACACGAAAAAAGAGATTTGCCTGAGTGGCCCTCTGTTGAGCAGCAGCTCTGCATCACGAAGGCCCGTCTTTACACAGGTGTAGAGATAATTGTTAAGCCACACTAGGCAGCGGTAATACCCACGCAGACAGTACTCTGTACTTTTGACCTGGTAGTTTAGATGAACAGATGGCCGGTGCACTCAAAGACCCAATATTTCGTACAACATATAAATATACATATATTAAATGAAAGTGGGGAAAAAAGCAAAGAAGAAATGGCCACAGAGGATTCCCGCAAACAACTGGAGAAATTCCCGGTTTGCTGCTAAAAATAGAAGGTATTTGCGAACTGAAGAGCGCAACGCAATTTGTAATTTGATTCGCGCTCCAAGATGCATGAGATGAAAAGATCTGACACCTTCGCCACAGGTTTCCGTAGTGTAGAGGTTATCACGTTCGCCTTACACGCGAAAGGTCCCCAGTTCGAAACTGGGCGGGAACACTGGATCTCTTTTTCAAAATTGTTCAGGTGGGTTTCTGTTCAGGAGGAACTCAACGCTTCCAAGGCTTTGCGGCCAATAGGCATTAATACAGTCACTAAAGGTAAAGTTGATGCAGAAATGAAAGAGCAGTCATTGTTTGACCTAAACCTAACCCACAACTGTGACATTCCAAGCCTGTCCCAGCAAACACAGAACGTTGTGAGGACGTCGCCAGTTAGTCGTCATTTGGTCAGCGCGACATTACTTTATGGCAACGTTGTGAGGACGTCGTGGTAAAGTTCCATTTTTTTAAATCTTGGCTAACTTCCCAGAAACGTCGTGGGCACGTACTCAAAAGACGTCGCTAGTTAGTCCCATTGGGGACGTTGTAGCAACGTGGTCAAGCTGGTCTTCAGATAACTTTTAATATTATTGCACTAGATGTATTATTATTATTAAGATACCATTTGAACAGCATATTCTTTGGGAAATATACAAAAAAATTAATCAAGCATGTTAAAATAATTATATATATATATATATATATATATATATATATATATATATATATATATATATATATATATATATATGCCATCAGTTTAAGAACAATAAAATAAACAATTTACTTAGCAAATGGTGATAATGTTTGTTAATGAAAGAGAGTACGGAACAAATTAACATTTAAACCTTAAACTAGCAGCGCACGTCACTTTCTGAGTGAAGTGCGCGACGTGCGCGTGCCCGTCATTTTGTAACGGTCAACTTCCAGCGGACGGACACGGAGGAAAGGTAAGTCCTATAAATCTACTTTTATTCATAGATTTTAACTTGATATAACGTTAAATGCCATCAAAGAGGAGTAGTGTTTTGTATTTTTGTAGGTTTTCTCTTTCAATTTAATAAATAAATGCTCCGTTTGTTTAATTAGCTCAAAAGCAGTCTCAGAGGTGGTCTAAGGTAACGGTAACTGTTAAAATCGAATTTAACCTTACCTGTTTTAAATTATTTGAAATTTATCACTATAAACTATACAGTGTTAACTTTCTAATAATTAAATTTTTAACCGTAGTAACGTTAATTAGTTTGTTTGAATAACTTACCTGCTGCTCGAGCTTGATGATGCTCATGCTATCCATGCTGTGAACTTGAATATAATCCGATATAACGTTAAATATAAAGGTTAACGTTAATTAGACCGAGGCTGCCGAAATCATGTTCAGTGTAATGTTATGTGGGATTAATAATTTCCCCTTTTCTCCCTCAAGTGGCAGGCTTGTAAATTCTGTCATCTGTTCATTATTGGTGTTGATGGTGTTTTTCACATGCATGCTTTTTAATGCTAGTTTAATTCTCAAATGGATCTGATACTTAAGTTTCACAAAAAGTAAACAAATTGTTCACTTTCTTAGGGCCTGACAACCACCAGTTGAGTCCATGATTCAGTGAGTTCCTTATAAGGAAATATATTTGTTACCACCTAGTAATTTAAATGTATTATTTATTGCTTTAAAATGAGCACATATATTTATCATCAGGGGAAGAGACAGTCTGGGCAGCAGCAACAAGACAACTATTACAAGTAGAGATGGGTTTCAAGAACTGGTACTAATTTGGTTCCTGACTTGTTCAGTACTGAAAACATTTACATAAGGTACAGGATCAATAGTGCTGCTATCAGTATTCTTGTAACATTGATTCATTACCCTTTAGACACAACCACATATCCTCCAAATCATCTCTGCGTGGATGGCAGCAAGGATCCAGGATCAAGAGATCATTCTTCATGGAGACTGTTCCACAGGAAGCAGTTTCTCCTGGGTGAAAAACTAAACCTGGTTGTTTCAGCATCACTCAGGCAAGCCTAAATACTTTTAAATTGATTTCAGTTGGTTATGTGTTTCAGGTCATCCTGACCATTCTGCTGTCCTGGATGTGAGGCCGTGCTGCAACTACATTTCTCGTGGTTGAAAGATTTGTGCAGCGGTATCCAGACATATAACGCCCCATCACACGGGGCGTCAACGCCTCTCGTTTACTTTTAAATGAAGTGACGTCAAGGATGGTGAAATCAATTCTAGAAATTAATTCTAAATAGAAGTTGAAGACTTTTCAAGCGCCAATGCAGCCGTCCTCCAGTCAGAACATCTTATGCAAATACCCAAGCGCAGACGCAAGCCATTCAAGTGCATGCAATACCAGAAAACTAATGTGATTGGCAGTCACTATGAGAAGTAACAGTAATTCCGATCCGATATCAGTGTTGTTTTTTGCATTTTTTTTTTTAATCAATGTAGAATTTTCTATACTTCTGTGTAGGGATGTCAATTTTCAATCATTTCCATGATTGATCGTCGTTTAAATTAATGATCAAATAATCGATTAATTGTTAACCTTAATGCTGCAAAGTCTATTGCAGTAACATCCAGTCACTGGTATGACAGGATGTGCAAAAGTGTTTGTGTGTGTGTGTGTGTATATATATATATATATATATATATATATATATATATATATATATATATATATATATATATATATATATATATATATATATATATAAACTGTAAAATATATTTTACAGTAAAGACAAAAAGTTTGGACACACCTTCTCATTCAAAGAGTTTTTCTTTATTTTCATGACTATGAAAATTGTAGTCACACTGACGGCATCAAGGGCTATTTGACCAAGAAGGAGAGTGATGGGGTGCAGCACCAGATGACCTGGCCTCCACAGTCACCGGACCTGAACCCAATCCAGATGGTTTAGGGGTGAGCTGGACCGCAGACAGAAGGCAAAAGGGCCAACAAGTGCTAAGCATCTCTCGGGGAACTCCTTCAAGACTGTTGGAAGACCATTTCAGGTGACCACCTCTTGAAGCACATCAAGAGAATGCCAAGAGTGTGCAAAGCAGTAATCAAAGCAAAAGGTGGCTACTTTGAAGAACCTACAATATGACATATTTTCAGTTGTTTCACACTTTTTTGTTATGTATATAATTCCACATGTGTTAATTTATAGTTTTGATGCCTTCAGTGTGAATCTACAATTTTCATAGTCATGAAAATAAAGAAAACTCTTTAAATGAGAAGGTGTGTCCAAACCTTTGGTCTCAAACTGATATATATATATTAGACAGTTTCATCGGATGCACACGCCTGGACCTAAGTTAACTTCCGGTCTGTGTTGTGTATATCGGTCTGGCTGCGGTGCCATCTACAAACACAGTTAAAGCCAAGGTGATGAGTAGACTGAAGTTGGGCTCAGGTGGTAGTGCTGTGGGATGTGTTCCCATACATTTATTTATTTTTGGAGACTCGCCACAATTTTAAAACTGATCGATTTTCAAAAAGGCTTCGTTGAATAAACATGAGTAACGTTACGTACTGCACGTTTAATAATTCCTAACATGTATATGTTTGAATATCAAAACGAGGCACAGTTGTTTTTATATCGCTGTATTTCTGAAGAAAGACTTGCATGTTATATGCCTGATAAAGCAGCGTGTGAGCGTACCAGCTCTGCTTTGTTTACAGCCGTTACTGGGGAAACCTCTATTTCTCGCACTTTATGTCTATGCTTTAAAACATCTCCTGCTGGCAAAGAATGAATTTGCATTTTCATCAAGTCCGCCTGATCCACGCAGCAAACATATTTTGTTTGTTATCAAAAAATATCTACTCTAGAGGGACTTGGCTGTTGTTATTGATTCTATTTGGAAGTCTACCGGTTAGGTTAGGTCCACAAAAGCGCGCATGCGCAGTAACGTTTGTTTATGTTGTTGCCGTTGAAACCGTCTATATATGTGTGTGTGTGTGTGTGTGTGTGTGTATAATGTATGTGTGTGTAAAATACATTTCTTTTAAATTTATAGCACAGTAATGAAGGCAGCAACATGTGGTAGATGGGACAGAACAAGAATCTTTCATTGTGCTAATGTATTATAATACTGAAAGGGTAGGGCTCCTATACAGCGTGCAGCACGTAAACACAACCAGTGCGCAGAATGATGCACTTGAAGCAACACAGAGTCACAGCGTGTAGCATTACTCATAGAAATGTTCAAAACACCAAAGGAAGAGATATTGTTGTGTATTATATGTGTGCAATATTTTGAGCCTTTTCTTTTAACAGTTTTAAATATCAGTTATTGTGCGCTCTTGAAGAGAGTTTCATTGTTTTGACTGTAGTAACTATGATGGGATGATACGCTAATCTGCCAATTCAATACTATCCCGATACTTGTGTGCCGATTCAATATATATTTATAATTATATATATATATATATATATATATATATATATATATATATATATATATATAATTTAGCATTGTGATTATAGTTATTTAACTATTGCAATTCGTGACTTATCCAAATTGTCTATAAAATGTTGTTTGTTTCTGTAGATTTGAGGGAAAGATTAAAAACAAGGAGGTCTGGGAATGACTGAAGGGAACTGACAGCAGTGAGGGAAGGAAGTTATCACAAGAATGTAAGTTCTTTGAGAATGTGTGCTTTGTTTATTACAAGTTGAGTTTTCATTTAAATGTGGCAATGTACACAGCTGGTCAAAAGTTTTAAATATATTTTAAAAGTTGAATTTATTTCTATAATGCACAGCTATATTTTCAGCATTAATTACTCCAGTCTTCAGTGTCACATGATCTTCAGAAATCATTCTAATATGATCATTTACTGCTCAATACATTTACTGCTCAATACATTTTTCTGATTATTATCAGTTGTTCCGAACAGTTGTGCTGCCCAAACATTTTGTCTACACTACAGTTATATTTATTTATTATTTATTTTATTTATTTATTTTATTTGGGGGGGGGGGGGGGGGGGGTTGGCTAATAGCAAGAATGCATAAAATTGAAAACCAGTGGCGAGAAGACTTTTGTAATTTTACAAAATATTACCTTTTTTTCAATGTTTTGAACTTTGTGTTTTATAAAATAATAATGAAGAAAAAATTCAACTTTCCAGAAATGCTAAGTTTTCTTCCCCATCATTTCTAATATGGGGTGCGTTTCCCTAAAACCAACTTTGTTCAAAAAGTTCCTTCGTTACCAATAGAGTTCAGTGGAACTAACAACCGTAGTAAGCTAACTGCAGATGTGATTTACATCATGTATGTCATGAGCAGATGTACACTTTGATCTTAGCGGCAATAATGCGATTGGGTGCATGTAAATGCACTGATTTGTGATAATCAGCAATGTTTCCTGAGTAGCAAATCAGTATATGAAAAAGATCATGTGACACTGAAGACTGGAGTAAAGTTACTGAAAAATTCAGCTTTGCCTCATAATTATTTCAATAAATATGTTTAAGTATATTAAAAAAAAAGAGTATGAAAACTGTTATTTCTTTCTTTCTTTCTGTTTTCTTTTTTTTTTTTTACAATTTAATTTTTTTTTTTTTTATCAAATTAATCTAGCCTTGGTGAGCAGAAGAGACTTCTCTTGAAAACCATAAAGAAAAGATTCCAGATTTTTGACTGGTTGTGAACATACATGAGCAAAATTAACAAGATGATCCTCCCTTTCAGCTCAGAGAAGGATGTTGACAGTGCAGGTCCAGGATGAAGAAGAGGAGGAAGAACACGTTTAACAATTTTCTCATAAGCTTGCCATGTGTTATAATAAAAACAATGAACATGACTACAATAATATGCTAAATGTTATTAAAAGATTCCAGTTTGCAAGAAGTCTGAGTTTCTGACTCTACACTAGAGGAACTCTTTTCTGAAGAACATCAGGTGCTGAGAAGGAGCCTTGTTCTACAGCAAAACACTGCATCAAGCCTCCTGTCCTTCCCTCAGAAGAGCCTGTCTTCTGCTGCTGGGGTAAGAAACACCCTCTTCCTCTTCTCTATCAGCTGTCCAGCACCTAACTCTGCCTCCTCAGCACTGTCTGAAAGAGTCTTCTCCACAGTCAGTAATCAGAAATCACAGATTCTTCTGAGAAAGTCGATATGCTCATTTTCTTAAAAACATTGTTTTTTCGGGTGGGACAAATAATACAGGAGAGATGCTAGAAATCTCTATATTGTTCATTTTTCATATCTTTACGCTTTATGAATGTTTTTCTTCTGAGAAGCTCAAAAATTATGGTTCTTTGGTAATTGTTATATTGTTTAGGTTTATCATCTGATAGTGAGCACAGAGCCCTGATCATGACATGCAAGAAAAAGAAAGAAATCATGTCCATGATTTACTAATTTGTTCCCTCGATGTACTAAAACGTGCAAGCTTACTTTTACATTTCATTGATTTGCTAAATCGTATGATTTGCTAAATCGTGTACACGTTTTAGCAAATCGAGGGAATGAAATAGAAAATCGTGCGCATGAATTAGCCTAAATTTTTTTCTGCATGTGGTGTAATTAAAGCACATCACCATCAGACATTTATACCAGGAGCCTCATACGACGCTCACAGTTTTACTTTGTGCAGTATCTCGGTGCAGTATCTGCTGAATTGTTTCATATCTATTTATCATGTATTTTTTGTTGCACTAAATTATGTTGTATCAATAAGTTTACTGATAATTATTTTTAATTTTCACTAATAACGTCATTAACCATCTCCCCATCTTTAAGACAAAAATGTTCTATTGTTTATATTGTGTAATGTATGAATTGATGTGTTTAGTTTTCTGTGCTCATAACATTTTGCATGTTTAAAGAACAGGTGCGATGTTCAAAATGTTTTGGCTTCGTATTTGTACAAAGTAGTGCAGAATAAATATTGATTTGTGAATGAATGCAGTGTGTTTTTGTCCATTTTATACTAGAATGTAATGTTTTTGTATTTGTTTGCATTGCATGTATGTAATTAATGTATTAACTATGAATCCCCTATAATTAGATTACAATTAGATTTCATAAGGTTTATTTTTTGCACCAGAGATGGATTGAGTTTATTAGTTCTTTATGTTTTTTCTAAGTAATGGTGAGGTGAAAATATGAATTACCAATATGATCCTGTAATGTCACGTCCTCATAACGTGCCAGTTTGGTCGTCAGGACATACTCATCACGTTCCAGCGACGTTCCACTATAACGTCGCCACGACGGATATGGGAATCACAAAGTTACGTCACTGGAACGTTATGTGGTACGTCGCTGAGACCAATATGGTATTTTATAGGAACGTCCTCATAACGTGACAGTTTGGTCGCTGGGACGTACTCATCACGTTCCAGCGACGTTCCACTATAACGTCGCCACGACGGATATGGGAATCACAAAGTTACGTCACTGGAACGTTATATGGTACGTCGCTGCGACCAATATGGTACTTTATAGTAACGTTCTCATAACGTGCCAGTTTGGTCGCTGGGACGTACTCCTCACGTTCCAGCGACGTTCCACTATAACGTCGCCACGACGGATATGGGAATCACAAAGTTACGTCGCTGGAACGTTATTTGGGATGTCGCTGCAACGAATATGGTCTGGTCCAGTTACGTCGTCACAACGTAACTGTGTTAGCTGGGGTGTGGCTTTCTTCTGAGAAACACCAAAGACGAGATTTTAGGAAACTCTGCGTAGACTGCCACGCCGAATGAACTCTGTCCTCTTGTGTAAGGGTCTTATTCCACCTAGGCCATCACGTAAGGCAGGGTCTCAAGGGGTGTCTAAAAGGGGGTACGTGGCAGGCCCTCCTTAGACCCCTGCGCGCCGGCCCTGTCTGTCCCAATGATCACCTGTGTCACCACAAACAGCAACAGCCCATCAGTCCCTCTCACCGCCTATGTGACCACTAATTGCGCTTCTGTCCACTGGTAATACAAAAACTGTGACCGCAAGCTGTCTATGTGTCCCCCTGATCCCCTACGTGCCCACAAGTAGCCTTTTTATCCCCTTGACGAACTTTAAAACACATCCATCTGGAGTGTTATTTTCTGATAAAATGATGCAAGCCGTAGCAGTTACTAACACATGGCTAACCTTCTTGAAATTCAACACAATGGTCAACGAATCTGCCAATAAACCTGTTCAGGTGGCTCCTCGCTTACTCCCGAAGCACCCAGAGGTGTTAAACCCTCAGAATTCCACTGACCACAAACAGTCTGTATTTTTTACAATGGGATAGATTGTACGTGGCAAGTCCATGTCTCAGCTTTCTGAAGAGATATCAAGCTAAAACCTGATTTCCCATGCTAGTCTGGACACGTGCTACCCCTGTGGTGAGTTTCAATAAGATTGGAGAAACTTGAAATCTCGGCTCAAAAAAACTAAAAGTTTCAAGAAGATTGGAGAAACTCGAAAATTTGACCAACAAAAATCACCAAGAGAAATTTTCGAGTTTCTCCTGAGTTCTTGGAACTTTTGGTTTGTTAGTTTGAGACTAGCACAGGAAGGCAGGTTTCGGCTTGATATCAAGCTGCAAGTGTTTAATTCCGAGGTAAGTTAAGGGTAGCGTTTCAGGAAACTCTGCATAGACTGCCAGGCCGAATGAACTCTGTCCTCTTGTGCGTGGGAATTACACCGATTGTCTATTTGCTTTCGGGCACATCACACTATAAATATTCGCCCAAAAGGCACTCTAGCGCTAGACTGTGGAGTTTCTGTAGTGTAGTGGTCATCACGTTCGCCTAACACGCGAAAGGTCCTCGGTTCGAAACCGAGCAGAAACAGCTGTCCCCTTTTGAAGAAATGTATGAACCCCTTTGAGCCGGCAGTTGGCTTCAGAAGTTTTAGCCTTTATGCACATTTTTCTGAGCCTGCACACAATGATTTCGGACTTGCTTAGGAAGTGGGTTTCCGTAGTGTAGTGGTTATCACGTTCGCCTCACACGCGAAAGGTCCCCAGTTCGAAACTGGGCGGGAACACTGAATCTCTTTTCACAATCGTTTAGGTGGGTTTCTGTTGAGGAGGAACTCAATTCTAGCAAGGCTTTGCGGCCAAGAGGCATGAACACAGTCACTAAAGGTATAGTTGATGCAGAAATGAAAGAGCAGTCATTGTTTGACCTACACCTATCCCACAACTGTGACATTCCAAGCCTGTCTGGCTTTCTTCTGAGGAACACGAAAAAAGAGATTTGCCTGAGTGGCCCTCTGTTGAGCAGCAGCTCTGCATCACGAAGGCCCGTCTTTACACAGGTGTAGAGATAATTGTTAAGCCACACTAGGCAGCGGTAATACCCACGCAGACAGTACTCTGTACTTTTGACCTGGTAGTTTAGATGAACAGATGGCCGGTGCACTCAAAGACCCAATATTTCGTACAACATATAAATATACATATATTAAATGAAAGTGGGGAAAAAAGCAAAGAAGAAATGGCCACAGAGGATTCCCGCAAACAACTGGAGAAATTCCCGGTTTGCTGCTAAAAATAGAAGGTATTTGCGAACTGAAGAGCGCAACGCAATTTGTAATTTGATTCGCGCTCCAAGATGGATGAGATGAAAAGATCTGACACCTTCGCCACAGGTCTCGTAGTCTAGAGATTATCACGTTCGCCTTACACGCGAAAGGTCCCCTGTTCGAAACTGGGCGGGAACACTGGATCTCTTTTTCAAAATTGTTCAGGTGGGTTTCTGTTCAGGAGGAACTCAACGCTTCCAAGGCTTTGCGGCCAATAGGCATTAATACAGTCACTAAAGGTAAAGTTGATGCAGAAATGAAAGAGCAGTCATTGTTTGACCTAAACCTAACCCACAACTGTGACATTCCAAGCCTGTGTGGCTTTCTTCTGAGAAACACCAAAGACGAGATTTTAGGAAACTCCGCGTAGACTGCCACACCGAATGAACTCTGTCCTCTTGTGTAAGGGTCTTATTCCACCTAGGCCATCACGTAAGGCAGGTTCTCAAGGGGTGTCTAAAAGGGGGTACGTGGCAGGCCCTCCTTAGACCCCTGCGCGCCGGCCCTGTCTGTCCCAATGATCACCTGTGTCACCACAAACAGCCCATCAGTCCCTCTCACCGCCTATGTGACCACTAATTGCGCTTCTGTCCACTGGTAATACAAAAACTGTGACCGCAAGCTGTCTATGTGTCCCCCTTATCCCCTACGTGCCCACAAGTAGCCTTTTTATCCCCTTGACGAACTTTAAAACACATCCATCTGGAGTGTTATTTTCTGATAAAATGATGCAAGCCGTAGCAGTTTCTAACACATGGCTAACCTTCTTGAAATTCAACACAATGGTCAACGAATCTGCCAATAAACCTGTTCAGGTGGCTCCTCGCTTACTCCCGAAGCACCCAGAGGTGTTAAACCCTCAGAATTCCACTGACCACAAACAGTCTGTATTTTTTTACAATGGGATAGATTGTACGTGGCAAGTCCATGTCTCAGCTTTCTGAAGAGATATCAAGCTAAAACCTGATTTCCCATGCTAGTCTGGACACGTGCTACCCCTGTGGTGAGTTTCAATAAGATTGGAGAAACTTGAAATCTCGGCTCAAAAAAACTAAAAGTTTCAAGAAGATTGGAGAAACTCGAAAATTTGACCAACAAAAATCACCAAGAGAAATTTTCGAGTTTCTCCTGAGTTCTTGGAACTTTTGGTTTGTTAGTTTGAGACTAGCACAGGAAGGCAGATTTCGGCTTGATATCAAGCTGCAAGTGTTTAATTCCGAGGTAAGTTAAGGGTAGCGTTTCAGGAAACTCTGCATAGACTGCCAGGCCGAATGAACTCTGTCCTCTTGTGCGTGGGAATTACGCCGATTGTCTATTTGCTTTCGGGCACATCACACTATAAATATTCGCCCAAAAGGCACTCTAGCGCTAGACTGTGGAGTTTCTGTAGTGTAGTGGTCATCACGTTCGCCTAACACGCGAAAGGTCCTCGGTTCGAAACCGAGCAGAAACAGCTGTCCCCTTTTGAAGAAATGTATGAACCCCTTTGAGCCGGCAGTTGGCTTCAGAAGGTTTAGCCTTTATGCGCATTTTGCTGAGCCTGCACACAATGATTTCGGACTTGCTTAGGAAGTGGGTTTCTGTAGTGTAGTGGTTATCACGTTCGCCTCACACGCGAAAGGTCCCCAGTTCGAAACTGGGCGGGAACACTGAATCTCTTTTCACAATCGTTTAGGTGGGTTTCTGTTGAGGAGGAACTCAATTCTAGCAAGGCTTTGCGGCCAAGAGGCATGAACACAGTCACTAAAGGTATAGTTGATGCAGAAATGAAAGAGCAGTCATTGTTTGACCTAAACCTATCCCACAACTGTGACATTCCAAGCCTGTCTGGCTTTCTTCTGAGGAACACGAAAAAAGAGATTTGCCTGAGTGGCCCTCTGTTGAGCAGCAGCTCTGCATCACGAAGGCCCGTCTTTACACAGGTGTAGAGATAATTGTTAAGCCACACTAGGCAGCGGTAATACCCACGCAGACAGTACTCTGTACTTTTGACCTGGTAGTTTAGATGAACAGATGGCCGGTGCACTCAAAGACCCAATATTTCGTACAACATATAAATATATATATATTAAATGAAAGTGGGGAAAAAAGCAAAGAAGAAATGGCCACAGAGGATTCCCGCAAACAACTGGAGAAATTCCCGGTTTGCTGCTAAAAATAGAAGGTATTTGCGAACTGAAGAGCGCAACGCAATTTGTAATTTGATTCGCGCTCCGAGATGCATGAGATGAAAAGATCTGACACCTTCGCCACAGGTTTCCGTAGTGTAGAGGTTATCACGTTCGCCTTATACGCGAAAGGTCCCCAGTTCGAAACTGGGCGGGAACACTGGATCTCTTTTTCAAAATTGTTCAGGTGGGTTTCTGTTCAGGAGGAACTCAACGCTTCCAAGGCTTTGCGGCCAATAGGCATTAATACAGTCACTAAAGGTAAAGTTGATGCAGAAATGAAAGAGCAGTCATTGTTTGACCTAAACCTAACCCACAACTGTGACATTCCAAGCCTGTGTGGCTTTCTTCTGAGAAACACCAAAGACGAGATTTTAGGAAACTCTGCGTAGACTGCCACGCCGAATGAACTCTGTCCTCTTGTGTAAGGGTCTTATTCCACCTAGGCCATCACGTAAGGCAGGGTCTCAAGGGGTGTCTAAAAGGGGGTACGTGGCAGGCCCTCCTTAGACCCCTGCGCGCCGGCCCTGTCTGTCCCAATGATCACCTGTGTCACCACAAACAGCCCATCAGTCCCTCTCACCGCCTATGTGACCACTAATTGCGCTTCTGTCCACTGGTAATACAAAAACTGTGACCGCAAGCTGTCTATGTGTCCCGCTGATCCCCTACGTGCCCACAAGTAGCCTTTTTATCCCCTTGACGAACTTTAAAACACATCCATCTGGAGTGTTATTTTCTGATAAAATGATGCAAGCCGTAGCAGTTACTAACACATGGCTAACCTTCTTGAAATTCAACACAATGGTCAACGAATCTGCCAATAAACCTGTTCAGGTGGCTCCTCGCTTACTCCCGAAGCACCCAGAGGTGTTAAACCCTCAGAATTCCACTGACCACAAACAGTCTGTATTTTTTTACAATGGGATAGATTGTACGTGGCAAGTCCATGTCTCAGCTTTCTGAAGAGATATCAAGCTAAAACCTGATTTCCCATGCTAGTCTGGACACGTGCTACCCCTGTGGTGAGTTTCAATAAGATTGGAGAAACTTGAAATCTCGGCTCAAAAAAACTAAAAGTTTCAAGAAGATTGGAGAAACTCGAAAATTTGACCAACAAAAATCACCAAGAGAAATTTTCGAGTTTCTCCTGAGTTCTTGGAACTTTTGGTTTCTTAGTTTGAGACTAGCACAGGAAGGCAGATTTCGGCTTGATATCAAGCTGCAAGTGTTTAATTCCGAGGTAAGTTAAGGGTAGCGTTTCAGGAAACTCTGCATAGACTGCCAGGCCGAATGAACTCTGTCCTCTTGTGCGTGGGAATTACGCCGATTGTCTATTTGCTTTCGGGCACATCACACTATAAATATTCACCCAAAAGGCACTCTAGCGCTAGACTGTGGAGTTTCTGTAGTGTAGTGGTCATCACGTTCGCCCAACACGCGAAAGGTCCTCGGTTCGAAACCGAGCAGAAACAGCTGTCCCCTTTTGAAGAAATGTATGAACCCCTTTGAGCCGGCAGTTGGCTTCAGAAGGTTTAGCCTTTATGCGCATTTTGCTGAGCCTGCACACAATGATTTCGGACTTGCTTAGGAAGTGGGTTTCCGTAGTGTAGTGGTTATCACGTTCGCCTCACACGCGAAAGGTCCCCAGTTCGAAACTGGGCGGGAACACTGAATCTCTTTTCACAATCGTTTAGGTGGGTTTCTGTTGAGGAGGAACTCAATTCTAGCAAGGCTTTGCGGCCAAGAGGCATGAACACAGTCACTAAAGGTATAGTTGATGCAGAAATGAAAGAGCAGTCATTGTTTGACCTAAACCTATCCCACAACTGTGACATTCCAAGCCTGTCTGGCTTTCTTCTGAGGAACACGAAAAAAGAGATTTGCCTGAGTGGCCTTCTGTTGAGCAGCAGCTCTGCATCACGAAGGCCCGTCTTTACACAGGTGTAGAGATAATTGTTAAGCCACACTAGGCAGCGGTAATACCCACGCAGACAGTACTCTGTACTTTTGACCTGGTAGTTTAGATGAACAGATGGCCGGTGCACTCAAAGACCCAATATTTCGTACAACATATAAATATATATATATTAAATGAAAGTGGGGAAAAAAGCAAAGAAGAAATGGCCACAGAGGATTCCCGCAAACAACTGGAGAAATTCCCGGTTTGCTGCTAAAAATAGAAGGTATTTGCGAACTGAAGAGCGCAACGCAATTTGTAATTTGATTCGCGCTCCGAGATGCATGAGATGAAAAGATCTGACACCTTCGCCACAGGTTTCCGTAGTGTAGAGGTTATCACGTTCGCCTTATACGCGAAAGGTCCCCAGTTCGAAACTGGGCGGGAACACTGGATCTCTTTTTCAAAATTGTTCAGGTGGGTTTCTGTTCAGGAGGAACTCAACGCTTCCAAGGCTTTGCGGCCAATAGGCATTAATACAGTCACTAAAGGTAAAGTTGATGCAGAAATGAAAGAGCAGTCATTGTTTGACCTAAACCTAACCCACAACTGTGACATTCCAAAGCCTGTGTGGCTTTCTTCTGAGAAACACCAAAGACGAGATTTTAGGAAACTCTGCGTAGACTGCCACGCCGAATGAACTCTGTCCTCTTGTGTAAGGGTCTTATTCCACCTAGGCCATCACGTAAGGCAGGGTCTCAAGGGGTGTCTAAAAGGGGGTACGTGGCAGGCCCTCCTTAGACCCCTGCGCGCCGGCCCTGTCTGTCCCAATGATCACCTGTGTCACCACAAACAGCCCATCAGTCCCTCTCACCGCCTATGTGACCACTAATTGCGCTTCTGTCCACTGGTAATACAAAAACTGTGACCGCAAGCTGTCTATGTGTCCCGCTGATCCCCTACGTGCCCACAAGTAGCCTTTTTATCCCCTTGACGAACTTTAAAACACATCCATCTGGAGTGTTATTTTCTGATAAAATGATGCAAGCCGTACCAGTTACTAACACATGGCTAACCTTCTTGAAATTCAACACAATGGTCAACGAATCTGCCAATAAACCTGTTCAGGTGGCTCCTCGCTTACTCCCGAAGCACCCAGAGGTGTTAAACCCTCAGAATTCCACTGACCACAAACAGTCTGTATTTTTTACAATGGGATAGATTGTACGTGGCAAGTCCATGTCTCAGCTTTCTGAAGAGATATCAAGCTAAAACCTGATTTCCCATGCTAGTCTGGACACGTGCTACCCCTGTGGTGAGTTTCAATAAGATTGGAGAAACTTGAAATCTCGGCTCAAAAAAACTAAAAGTTTCAAGAAGATTGGAGAAACTCGAAAATTTGACCAACAAAAATCACCAAGAGAAATTTTCGAGTTTCTCCTTAGTTCTTGGAACTTTTGGTTTGTTAGTTTGAGACTAGCACAGGAAGGCAGGTTTCGGCTTGATATCAAGCTGCAAGTGTTTAATTCCGAGGTAAGTTAAGGGTAGCGTTTCAGGAAACTCTGCATAGACTGCCAGGCCGAATGAACTCTGTCCTCTTGTGCGTGGGAATTACACCGATTGTCTATTTGCTTTCGGGCACATCACACTATAAATATTCGCCCAAAAGGCACTCTAGCGCTAGACTGTGGAGTTTCTGTAGTGTAGTGGTCATCACGTTCGCCTAACACGCGAAAGGTCCTCGGTTCGAAACCGAGCAGAAACAGCTGTCCCCTTTTGAAGAAATGTATGAACCCCTTTGAGCCGGCAGTTGGCTTCAGAAGTTTTAGCCTTTATGCGCATTTTGCTGAGCCTGCACACAATGATTTCGGACTTGCTTGGGAAGTGGGTTTCCGTAGTGTAGTGGTTATCACGTTCGCCTCACACGCGAAAGGTCCCCAGTTCGAAACTGGGCGGGAACACTGAATCTCTTTTCACAATCGTTTAGGTGGGTTTCTGTTGAGGAGGAACTCAATTCTAGCAAGGCTTTGCGGCCAAGAGGCATGAACACAGTCACTAAAGGTATAGTTGATGCAGAAATGAAAGAGCAGTCATTGTTTGACCTAAACCTATCCCACAACTGTGATATTCCAAGCCTGTCTGGCTTTCTTCTGAGGAACACGAAAAAAGAGATTTGCCTGAGTGGCCCTCTGTTGAGCAGCAGCTCTGCATCACGAAGGCCCGTCTTTACACAGGTGTAGAGATAATTGTTAAGCCACACTAGGCAGCGGTAATACCCACGCAGACAGTACTCTGTACTTTTGACCTGGTAGTTTAGATGAACAGATGGCCGGTGCACTCAAAGACCCAATATTTCGTACAACATATAAATATACATATATTAAATGAAAGTGGGGAAAAAAGCAAAGAAGAAATGGCCACAGAGGATTCCCGCAAACAACTGGAGAAATTCCCGGTTTGCTGCTAAAAATAGAAGGTATTTGCGAACTGAAGAGCGCAACGCAATTTGTAATTTGATTCGCGCTCCAAGATGCATGAGATGAAAAGATCTGACACCTTCGCCACAGGTTTCCGTAGTGTAGAGGTTATCACGTTCGCCTTACACGCGAAAGGTCCCCAGTTCGAAACTGGGCGGGAACACTGGATCTCTTTTTCAAAATTGTTCAGGTGGGTTTCTGTTCAGGAGGAACTCAACGCTTCCAAGGCTTTGCGGCCAATAGGCATTAATACAGTCACTAAAGGTAAAGTTGATGCAGAAATGAAAGAGCAGTCATTGTTTGACCTAAACCTAACCCACAACTGTGACATTCCAAGCCTGTGTGGCTTTCTTCTGAGAAACACCAAAGACGAGATTTTAGGAAACTCTGCGTAGACTGCCACGCCGAATGAACTCTGTCCTCTTGTGTAAGGGTCTTATTCCACCTAGGCCATCACGTAAGGCAGGGTCTCAAGGGGTGTCTAAAAGGGGGTACGTGGCAGGCCCTCCTTAGACCCCTGCGCGCCGGCCCTGTCTGTCCCAATGATCACCTGTGTCACCACAAACAGCCCATCAGTCCCTCTCACCGCCTATGTGACCACTAATTGCGCTTCTGTCCACTGGTAATACAAAAACTGTGACCGCAAGCTGTCTATGTGTCCCCCTGATCCCCTACGTGCCCACAAGTAGCCTTTTTATCCCCTTGACGAACTTTAAAACACATCCATCTGGAGTGTTATTTTCTGATAAAATGATGCAAGCCGTAGCAGTTACTAACACATGGCTAACCTTCTTGAAATTCAACACAATGGTCAACGAATCTGCCAATAAACCTGTTCAGGTGGCTCCTCGCTTACTCCCGAAGCACCCAGAGGTGTTAAACCCTCAGAATTCCACTGACCACAAACAGTCTGTATTTTTTACAATGGGATAGATTGTACGTGGCAAGTCCATGTCTCAGCTTTCTGAAGAGATATCAAGCTAAAACCTGATTTCCCATGCTAGTCTGGACACGTGCTACCCCTGTGGTGAGTTTCAATAAGATTGGAGAAACTTGAAATCTCGGCTCAAAAAAACTAAAAGTTTCAAGAAGATTGGAGAAACTCGAAAATTTGACCAACAAAAATCACCAAGAGAAATTTTCGAGTTTCTCCTGAGTTCTTGGAACTTTTGGTTTGTTAGTTTGAGACTAGCACAGGAAGGCAGGTTTCGGCTTGATATCAAGCTGCAAGTGTTTAATTCCGAGGTAAGTTAAGGGTAGCGTTTCAGGAAACTCTGCATAGACTGCCAGGCCGAATGAACTCTGTCCTCTTGTGCGTGGGAATTACACCGATTGTCTATTTGCTTTCGGGCACATCACACTATAAATATTCGCCCAAAAGGCACTCTAGCGCTAGACTGTGGAGTTTCTGTAGTGTAGTGGTCATCACGTTCGCCTAACACGCGAAAGGTCCTCGGTTCGAAACCGAGCAGAAACAGCTGTCCCCTTTTGAAGAAATGTATGAACCCCTTTGAGCCGGCAGTTGGCTTCAGAAGGTTTAGCCTTTATGCGCATTTTGCTGAGCCTGCACACAATGATTTCGGACTTGCTTAGGAAGTGGGTTTCCGTAGTGTAGTGGTTATCACGTTCGCCTCACACGCGAAAGGTCCCCAGTTCGAAACTGGGCGGGAACACTGAATCTCTTTTCACAATCGTTTAGGTGGGTTTCTGTTGAGGAGGAACTCAATTCTAGCAAGGCTTTGCGGCCAAGAGGCATGAACACAGTCACTAAAGGTATAGTTGATGCAGAAATGAAAGAGCAGTCATTGTTTGACCTAAACCTATCCCACAACTGTGACATTCCAAGCCTGTCTGGCTTTCTTCTGAGGAACACGAAAAAAGAGATTTGCCTGAGTGGCCCTCTGTTGAGCAGCAGCTCTGCATCACGAAGGCCCGTCTTTACACAGGTGTAGAGATAATTGTTAAGCCACACTAGGCAGCGGTAATACCCACGCAGACAGTACTCTGTACTTTTGACCTGGTAGTTTAGATGAACAGATGGCCGGTGCACTCAAAGACCCAATATTTCGTACAACATATAAATATACACATATTAAATGAAAGTGGGGAAAAAAGCAAAGAAGAAATGGCCACAGAGGATTCCCGCAAACAACTGGAGAAATTCCCGGTTTGCTGCTAAAAATAGAAGGTATTTGCGAACTGAAGAGCACAACGCAATTTGTAATTTGATTCGCGCTCCAAGATGCATGAGATGAAAAGGTCTGACACCTTCGCCACAGGTTTCCGTAGTGTAGAGGTTATCACGTTCGCCTTACACGCGAAAGGTCCCCAGTTCGAAACTGGGCGGGAACACTGGATCTCTTTTTCAAAATTGTTCAGGTGGGTTTCTGTTCAGGAGGAACTCAACGCTTCCAAGGCTTTGCGGCCAATAGGCATTAATACAGTCACTAAAGGTAAAGTTGATGCAGAAATGAAAGAGCAGTCATTGTTTGACCTAAACCTAACCCACAACTGTGACATTCCAAGCCTGTGTGGCTTTCTTCTGAGAAACACCAAAGACGAGATTTTAGGAAACTCTGCGTAGACTGCCACGCCGAATGAACTCTGTCCTCTTGTGTAAGGGTCTTATTCCACCTAGGCCATCACGTAAGGCAGGGTCTCAAGGGGTGTCTAAAAGGGGGTACGTGGCAGGCCCTCCTTAGACCCCTGCGCGCCGGCCCTGTCTGTCCCAATGATCACCTGTGTCACCACAAACAGCCCATCAGTCCCTCTCACCGCCTATGTGACCACTAATTGCGCTTCTGTCCACTGGTAATACAAAAACTGTGACCGCAAGCTGTCTATGTGTCCCCCTAATCCCCTACGTGCCCACAAGTAGCCTTTTTATCCCCTTGACGAACTTTAAAACACATCCATCTGGAGTGTTATTTTCTGATAAAATGATGCAAGCCGTAGCAGTTTCTAACACATGGCTAACCTTCTTGAAATTCAACACAATGGTCAACGAATCTGCCAATAAACCTGTTCAGGTGGCTCCTCGCTTACTCCCGAAGCACCCAGAGGTGTTAAACCCTCAGAATTCCACTGACCACAAACAGTCTGTATTTTTTACAATGGGATAGATTGTACGTGGCAAGTCCATGTCTCAGCTTTCTGAAGAGATATCAAGCTAAAACCTGATTTCCCATGCTAGTCTGGACACGTGCTACCCCTGTGGTGAGTTTCAATAAGATTGGAGAAACTTGAAATCTCGGCTCAAAAAAACTAAAAGTTTCAAGAAGATTGGAGAAACTCGAAAATTTGACCAACAAAAATCACCAAGAGAAATTTTCGAGTTTCTCCTGAGTTCTTGGAACTTTTGGTTTGTTAGTTTGAGACTAGCACAGGAAGGCAGGTTTCGGCTTGATATCAAGCTGCAAGTGTTTAATTCCGAGGTAAGTTAAGGGTAGCGTTTCAGGAAACTCTGCATAGACTGCCAGGCCGAATGAACTCTGTCCTCTTGTGCGTGGGAATTACGCCGATTGTCTATTTGCTTTCGGGCACATCACACTATAAATATTCGCCCAAAAGGCACTCTAGCGCTAGACTGTGGAGTTTCTGTAGTGTAGTGGTCATCACGTTCGCCTAACACGCGAAAGGTCCTCGGTTCGAAACCGAGCAGAAACAGCTGTCCCCTTTTGAAGAAATGTATGAACCCCTTTGAGCCGGCAGTTGGCTTCAGAAGGTTTAGCCTTTATGCGCATTTTGCTGAGCCTGCACACAATGATTTCGGACTTGCTTAGGAAGTGGGTTTCCGTAGTGTAGTGGTTATCACGTTCGCCTCACACGCGAAAGGTCCCCAGTTCGAAACTGGGCGGGAACACTGAATCTCTTTTCACAATCGTTTAGGTGGGTTTCTGTTGAGGAGGAACTCAATTCTAGCAAGGCTTTGCGGCCAAGAGGCATGAACACAGTCACTAAAGGTATAGTTGATGCAGAAATGAAAGAGCAGTCATTGTTTGACCTAAACCTATCCCACAACTGTGACATTCCAAGCCTGTCTGGCTTTCTTCTGAGGAACACGAAAAAAGAGATTTGCCTGAGTGGCCCTCTGTTGAGCAGCAGCTCTGCATCACGAAGGCCCGTCTTTACACAGGTGTAGAGATAATTGTTAAGCCACACTAGGCAGCGGTAATACCCACGCAGACAGTACTCTGTACTTTTGACCTGGTAGTTTAGATGAACAGATGGCCGGTGCACTCAAAGACCCAATATTTCGTACAACATATAAATATACACATATTAAATGAAAGTGGGGAAAAAAGCAAAGAAGAAATGGCCACAGAGGATTCCCGCAAACAACTGGAGAAATTCCCGGTTTGCTGCTAAAAATAGAAGGTATTTGCGAACTGAAGAGCGCAACGCAATTTGTAATTTGATTCGCGCTCCAGGATGCATGAGATGAAAAGGTCTGACACCTTCGCCACAGGTTTCCGTAGTGTAGAGGTTATCACGTTCGCCTTACACGCGAAAGGTCCCCAGTTCGAAACTGGGCGGGAACACTGGATCTCTTTTTCAAAATTGTTCAGGTGGGTTTCTGTTCAGGAGGAACTCAACGCTTCCAAGGCTTTGCGGCCAATAGGCATTAATACAGTCACTAAAGGTAAAGTTGATGCAGAAATGAAAGAGCAGTCATTGTTTGACCTAAACCTAACCCACAACTGTGACATTCCAAGCCTGTGTGGCTTTCTTCTGAGAAACACCAAAGACGAGATTTTAGGAAACTCTGCGTAGACTGCCACGCCGAATGAACTCTGTCCTCTTGTGTAAGGGTCTTATTCCACCTAGGCCATCACGTAAGGCAGGGTCTCAAGGGGTGTCTAAAAGGGGGTACGTGGCAGGCCCTCCTTAGACCCCTGCGCGCCGGCCCTGTCTGTCCCAATGATCACCTGTGTCACCACAAACAGCCCATCAGTCCCTCTCACCGCCTATGTGACCACTAATTGCGCTTCTGTCCACTGGTAATACAAAAACTGTGACCGCAAGCTGTCTATGTGTCCCCCTGATCCCCTACGTGCCCACAAGTAGCCTTTTTATCCCCTTGACGAACTTTAAAACACATCCATCTGGAGTGTTATTTTCTGATAAAATGATGCAAGCCGTAGCAGTTTCTAACACATGGCTAACCTTCTTGAAATTCAACACAATGGTCAACGAATCTGCCAATAAACCTGTTCAGGTGGCTCCTCGCTTACTCCCGAAGCACCCAGAGGTGTTAAACCCTCAGAATTCCACTGACCACAAACAGTCTGTATTTTTTACAATGGGATAGATTGTACGTGGCAAGTCCATGTCTCAGCTTTCTGAAGAGATATCAAGCTAAAACCTGATTTCCCATGCTAGTCTGGACACGTGCTACCCCTGTGGTGAGTTTCAATAAGATTGGAGAAACTTGAAATCTCGGCTCAAAAAAACTAAAAGTTTCAAGAAGATTGGAGAAACTCGAAAATTTGACCAACAAAAATCACCAAGAGAAATTTTAGAGTTTCTCCTGAGTTCTTGGAACTTTTGGTTTGTTAGTTTGAGACTAGCACAGGAAGGCAGGTTTCGGCTTGATATCAAGCTGCAAGTGTTTAATTCCGAGGTAAGTTAAGGGTAGCGTTTCAGGAAACTCTGCATAGACTGCCAGGCCGAATGAACTCTGTCCTCTTGTGCGTGGGAATTACGCCGATTGTCTATTTGCTTTCGGGCACATCACACTATAAATATTCGCCCAAAAGGCACTCTAGCGCTAGACTTTGGAGTTTCTGTAGTGTAGTGGTCATCACGTTCGCCTAACACGCGAAAGGTCCTCGGTTCGAAACCGAGCAGAAACAGCTGTCCCCTTTTGAAGAAATGTATGAACCCCTTTGAGCCGGCAGTTGGCTTCAGAAGGTTTAGCCTTTATGCGCATTTTGCTGAGCCTGCACACAATGATTTCGGACTTGCTTAGGAAGTGGGTTTCCGTAGTGTAGTGGTTATCACGTTCGCCTCACACGCGAAAGGTCCCCAGTTCGAAACTGGGCGGGAACACTGAATCTCTTTTCACAATCGTTTAGGTGTGTTTCTGTTGAGGAGGAACTCAATTCTAGCAAGGCTTTGCGGCCAAGAGGCATGAACACAGTCACTAAAGGTATAGTTGATGCAGAAATGAAAGAGCAGTCATTGTTTGACCTAAACCTATCCCACAACTGTGACATTCCAAGCCTGTCTGGCTTTCTTCTGAGGAACACGAAAAAAGAGATTTGCCTGAGTGGCCCTCTGTTGAGCAGCAGCTCTGCATCACGAAGGCCCGTCTTTACACAGGTGTAGAGATAATTGTTAAGCCACACTAGGCAGCGGTAATACCCACGCAGACAGTACTCTGTACTTTTGACCTGGTAGTTTAGATGAACAGATGGCCGGTGCACTCAAAGACCCAATATTTCGTACAACATATAAATATACATATATTAAATGAAAGTGGGGAAAAAAGCAAAGAAGAAATGGCCACAGAGGATTCTTGCAAACAACTGGAGAAATTCCCGGTTTGCTGCTAAAAATAGAAGGTATTTGCGAACTGAAGAGCGCAACGCAATTTGTAATTTGATTCGCGCTCCAAGATGCATGAGATGAAAAGATCTGACACCTTCACCACAGGTTTCCGTAGTGTAGAGGTTATCACGTTCGCCTTACACGCGAAAGGTCCCCAGTTCGAAACTGGGCGGGAACACTGGATCTCTTTTTCAAAATTGTTCAGGTGGGTTTCTGTTCAGGAGGAACTCAACGCTTCCAAGGCTTTGCGGCCAATAGGCATTAATACAGTCACTAAAGGTAAAGTTGATGCAGAAATGAAAGAGCAGTCATTGTTTGACCTAAACCTAACCCACAACTGTGACATTCCAAGCCTGTGTGGCTTTCTTCTGAGAAACACCAAAGACGAGATTTTAGGAAACTCTGCGTAGACTGCCACGCCGAATGAACTCTGTCCTCTTGTGTAAGGGTCTTATTCCACCTAGGCCATCACGTAAGGCAGGGTCTCAAGGGGTGTCTAAAAGGGGGTACGTGGCAGGCCCTCCTTAGACCCCTGCGCGCCGGCCCTGTCTGTCCCAATGATCACCTGTGTCACCACAAACAGCCCATCAGTCCCTCTCACCGCCTATGTGACCACTAATTGCGCTTCTGTCCACTGGTAATACAAAAACTGTGACCGCAAGCTGTCTATGTGTCCCCCTGATCCCCTACGTGCCCACAAGTAGCCTTTTTATCCCCTTGACGAACTTTAAAACACATCCATCTGGAGTGTTATTTTCTGATAAAATGATGCAAGCCATAGCAGTTTCTAACACATGGCTAACCTTCTTGAAATTCAACACAATGGTCAACGAATCTGCCAATAAACCTGTTCAGGTGGCTCCTCCTCGCTTACTCCCGAAGCACCCAGAGGTGTTAAACCCTCAGAATTCCACTGACCACAAACAGTCTGTATTTTTTACAATGGGATAGATTGTACGTGGCAAGTCCATGTCTCAGCTTTCTGAAGAGATATCAAGCTAAAACCTGATTTCCCATGCTAGTCTGGACACGTGCTACCCCTGTGGTGAGTTTCAATAAGATTGGAGAAACTTGAAATCTCGGCTCAAAAAAACTAAAAGTTTCAAGAAGATTGGAGAAACTCGAAAATTTGACCAACAAAAATCACCAAGAGAAATTTTCGAGTTTCTCCTGAGTTCTTGGAACTTTTGGTTTGTTAGTTTGAGACTAGCACAGGAAGGCAGGTTTCGGATTGATATCAAGCTGCAAGTGTTTAATTCCGAGGTAAGTTAAGGGTAGCGTTTCAGGAAACTCTGCATAGACTGCCAGGCCGAATGAACTCTGTCCTCTTGTGCGTGGGAATTACGCCGATTGTCTATTTGCTTTCGGGCACATCACACTATAAATATTCGCCCAAAAGGCACTCTAGCGCTAGACTGTGGAGTTTCTGTAGTGTAGTGGTCATCAGCACCGACCAGCCAATAGAAATGAAGGAAATTGCAGGGAGGCGGGTCGAGTAAAACACACAGAATTAGAGGTTCGAATCCCGTCTCGGCCACAAATACTATAAAATGAGTTCATATTCGTTTTTTCATCTAGATACACTTTAATTATCATTAACATATAATAAACAAACTTTGTGAACAGATAAAATAAATCTTGTAATAACTGTTTTTTGTACGATGTACAAAATGTGCAACAATCTTAATAAACATGTACATTATAATATGGAATAGTTATTTTTAATATAGAAAATTTTGAATAATAAAAAATAACATTTTGATAATGGTTCAGGCCTTTATTTTTAAAGAGACATCTATTTATATTTGTATAACTGTGCACAGAAAACCCATACATATAAAATAAAACAAAAACTCACAGAAAAGTAAGTTTTTCATTTTATTTATAATAGAGTAATATACTTAAAAATGAAAATAAAAATTAACCAAAATATATAATAATAAATATACATAAAATAATCATAAAACAATAAAAATATGTTTTACATTAAATAATTATTTATGTTTAATAGTAACAGTTATAACATTCAGTGTTTACATATCTGAGCAAGTCAATAAAATGTAATATCAATAAAAAAAAGAAAATCAACAACATGTATACATGTTTTAATCAATAAATTAAAAAAAACTTAACACACAGTTCAATACAGTTCAAACAAGGCCAAATGCTTACAGTATTTTAATTAACAAATTGAAATACATGAAACTATTTAAATGTATAGATTCAACAACAACAACAATAATAAAATATAAAGTTGTGGAGAACACAGGAAAAAAAATATAACACTACCAGTTAAATGTTTTTGAACAGTAAGATTTTTAATTCTCACCAAGCCTGCCTTTATTTGATCCAAAATACAGTAAAAGCAATTATATTGTTGAAATATTTTTACTAGTTAAAATAACTGCTTTCTATTTGAATATATAGTAAAATGTATTTTATTTCTGTGATGTGCAGCTGTATTTTCAACATCATTACTCCAGTCTTCAGTGTCACATAATCTTCAGAAATCAGAATAATATGATTTACTGCTCAAGAAAAACAATCCCCCAGGGATTCTTTAAATAGAAAGATCTGCATTTATTTGAAATAAAAAGCTTTCTTAACAATATAGATTATACCATTCTTTTGGGTGGAAAGAAATGACAGAAATTAATGCCTTTTTTTTTTAGCAAGGATGATTTAAATTGATTAAAAGGGATGATAAAGATGAAAAATGTTGATGATGAAAATAAAAAATAAAAAAATACATATATATACACATATATATATAGTAAGATTTGAGTAGATTTGAGCAGTAAACCATCATATTATTCTGATTTCTGAAGATCATGTGACACTGAAGACTGGAGGGATGATGCTGACCATTCAGCTGCACATCAGAGATATAAAATACAGTATATATTCAAATATATAGACTTCCTGATAATGTTCGGGTTCAGACACACTGTCTCTGTTTAAATCTAGATTAAAAACACATCTCTTTCGCCAAGCTTTCAAATAATATATCTCTTAAATTGTGAGTGCATTATTATTCTTTATCTTTGGTTAAACTAATTCATTTTACTTTGATGGATCAGCAGCTATGCTAATGATGTCTCTATTTGTTTCTATGTTTTGCCACAGGATTTACACAAGCTCCAGTCTGGATCCAGAACACCTGAGGAGAGATGATGCTGACCCTCAGAGGACCCCAGATGATGCTAACCCTGAATCAACAAACAGACTAACAAATATTGCTACACATGTGACTGCATCATATAATAATTATTAATTATTCATAATATTAATAATGTTCATAGTCTGGCTGACTACGTACGACTACTTGTATTAATTTTTCTAAAAATCCTGTCAAACGTGCACAAACTGACATTCACCACTTATAAGCTACTACTAAATAGTGTAGAAACATAATTTTCTGTAAAGTTGCTTTGTAATGATTTGTATTGTAAAAATTGCTATACAAATAAACTTGAATTGAATTGAATTGAAATAGAAAGCAGCTGATTTAAAATAGTAAGAATATTTAAAATGCTACTGTTTTTGCTGTACTTTGGATAAAATAAAGGCAGGCTTGGTGAGCAGAAGAGACTCCTCAAAAAACATTACAAATCTTACTGCTTAAAAACATTTGACTGGTAGAGTATTTTAAATAAAATTATTTAAAGTTTAATAATAGCCGTAACTAACATTGTAAACTAACATTTTTACAAAACTGAGCAAGATAAAATAACAATACAGAGTCAATACAATTAATTAACACACTAAAGTACAGTGTAAACAAGGCCAATACTTCTGATGTTTTATTTAACAAATGGAAATCAATTAAATCATTTAAAATTGTAGATTAAACAACAACAGCTACAATAATATTAATAATAATACAATTTAAAGTTGTGGAAAACACAGAAGAAGAAAAAAAAAGCCTTCGACCTGTTTAAGAAGATCCTTGCTCCTATGGTGCGTTGCCAAGAGATGTTCACGGGCAATTCTCAACAGATCTGTCCATCTATGGTCCAACACGAAGACCAGCTGTTCTGAGGGGTCCAGTGTGAGCTGAACGAGGGACGATTTTATGGCCAATGGTGTGGTGTTCTACAGAAGATTAACAGGATTACTTTATTAAAATATAACGTCTAGGTGTTGTGTGCACATTGTGAGAGACAGTTTACACACATAAGTGCCTGTATGAATTATTTATTTACCTGCATCTGGAAGAAACCCTTCTGACCTTTGATCCTCCACTGTCAAAGTGTCTGGTGTGATGTTTTGGTGGACTGAGAGTGAGACCGTCTTTAGGGTGACCTACTTTGTGGAGGATGGTGTCTTGACAGAGCACGCATCATCTAAACATTCCTGAAATATAGATTCCAATTAAATATATCAAATGTATTTTATATATATATATATATACCATTGTAATATAATATTTATATGGATATATATGCAACAGTAGAATTGCATTTTTATTTGTACAATTTAAAATGTTTTTTTTACATTTGAATATATTTTCTAATCATTGTAATTTATTCCTGTTATGAAAAGCTGAATTTTCAGAATTATTACTCCAGTCTCTGAAAATAATGTGCTTTTATCATTGTAGAGACAATGATAATATCAACATTGATTACAATAAGAAATGTTTTGTGAGCAAATAATCAATGATTTCTGGATCATATGACACACTGAAGAGTATAAATGATGCATCACAGAAATAAAGTTAATTTAACATAGGAAATAGTTATTTTAAGTTGTACCACACAGTAAATGTTGACATATATATATATATACATATACATATACATATATACATACATATATATATATATATACATATATACATACATATATATATACATATATATATATATATATATATATATATATATATATATATATATATATATATATATATAAATAACAACATACGCTGCCAAACTCCCAACAAGCAGGTAAAGTGAATTCTGTGTTTCTTTTTAAAAAACTTAACCCAAAAAAAACGTATAATTAATTACTTATTATATGATCATATAATCATATTTATATGATTAATTATAGCAACTGTTTTGAATGTTATGTGATTTTCAAGACTTTAGTGCAAAAAAAAAAAAAAAAAAAAAAATATATATATATACATATATACATACATATATATACATATATATATATATATATATATATATATATATATATATATATATATATATATATATATATATATATATATATATATAAATATTATTTTTTATTATTTTTTTATTTATTTTTTTTTGCACTAAAGTCTTGAAAATCACATAACATTCAAAACAGTTGCTATAATTAATCATATAAATATGATTATATGATCATATAATAAGTAATTAATTATACGTTTTTTTAGTTTAGTTTTTTAAAAAGAAACACAGAATTCACTTTACCTGCTTGTTGGGAGTTTGGCAGCGTATGTTGTTCAAACAAAACAATTTCGTGAAGAAATCTCCGAACGTAAAACGCGTCTCCTTTCCTTCAGAGCGAATGATTGACAGGTGAGTATCCGCTGTTTGATTTCCGCGCCACGGAAGAGGCGAAACAGCGCCGGGAAATCTACGTGTGGCCACAAATATATCGCATCCGTAGTGTTAAGCACTACCATAGAGAATGAATAGGAAAAGTAAAGAGAAGTTAAGCTTAACTATTTTCGGCTCCCGCGCGAAAGGTCCCCAGTTCGAAACTGGGTGGGAACACTGAATCTCTTTTCACAATCGTTTAGGTGAGTTTCTGTTGAGGAGGAACTCAATTCTACCAAGGCTTTGGGGCCAAGAGGCATGAACACAGTCACTAAAGGTATAGTTGATGCAGAAATGAAAGAGCAGTCATTGTTTGACCTAAACCTATCCCACAACTGTGACATTCCAAGCCTGTCTGGCTTTCTTCTGAGGAACACGAAAAAAGAGATTTGCCTGAGTGGCCCTCTGTTGAGCAGCAGCTCTGCATCACGAAGGCCCGTCTTTACACAGGTGTAGAGATAATTATTAAGCCACACTAGGCAGTGGTAATACCCACGCAGACAGTACTCTGTACTTTTGACCTGGTAGTTTAGATGAACAGATGGCCGGTGCACTCAAAGACCCAATATTTCGTACAACATATAAATATACATATATTAAATGAAAGTGGGGAAAAAAGCAAAGAAGAAATGGCCACAGAGGATTCCCGCAAACAACTGGAGAAATTCCCGGTTTGCTGCTAAAAATAGAAGGTATTTGCGAACTGAAGAGCGCAACGCAATTTGTAATTTGATTCGCGCTCCAAGATGCATGAGATGAAAAGATCGGACACCTTTGCCACAGGTTTCCGTAGTGTAGAGGTTATCACGTTCGCCTTACACGCGAAAGGTTCCCAGTTTGAAACTGGGCGGGAACACTGGATCTCTTTTTCAAAATTGTTCAGGTGGGTTTCTGTTCAGGAGGAACTCAACGCTTCCAAGGCTTTGCGGCCAATAGGCATTAATACAGTCACTAAAGGTAAAGTTGATGCAGAAATGAAAGAGCAGTCATTGTTTGACCTAAACCTAACCCACAACTGTGACATTCCAAGCCTGTGTGGCTTTCTTCTGAGAAACACCAAAGACGAGATTTTAGGAAACTCTGCGTAGACTGCCACGCCGAATGAACTCTGTCCTCTTGTGTAAGGGTCTTATTCCACCTAGGCCATCACGTAAGGCAGGGTCTCAAGGGGTGTCTAAAAGGGGGTACGTGGCAGGCCCTCCTTAGACCCCTGCGCGCCGGCCCTGTCTGTCCCAATGATCACCTGTGTCACCACAAACAGCCCATCAGTCCCTCTCACCGCCTATGTGACCACTAATTGCGCTTCTGTCCACTGGTAATACAAAAACTGTGACCGCAAGCTGTCTATGTGTCCCCCTTATCCCCTACGTGCCCACAAGTAGCCTTTATATCCCCTTGACGAACTTTAAAACACATCCATCTGGAGTGTTATTTTCTGATAAAATGATGCAAGCCGTAGCAGTTTCTAACACATGGCTAACCTTCTTGAAATTCAACACAATGGTCAACGAATCTGCAATAAACCTGTTCAGGTGGCTCCTCGCTTACTCCCGAAGCACCCAGAGGTGTTAAACCCTCAGAATTCCACTGACCACAAACAGTCTGTATTTTTTACAATGGGATAGATTGTACGTGGCAAGTCCATGTCTCAGCTTTCTGAAGAGATATCAAGCTAAAACCTGATTTCCCATGCTAGTCTGGACACGTGCTACCCCTGTGGTGAGTTTCAATAAGATTGGAGAAACTTGAAATCTCGGCTCAAAAAAACTAAAAGTTTCAAGAAGATTGGAGAAACTCGAAAATTTGACCAACAAAAATCACCAAGAGAAATTTTCGAGTTTCTCCTGAGTTCTTGGAACTTTTGGTTTCTTAGTTTGAGACTAGCACAGGAAGGCAGATTTCGGCTTGATATCAAGCTGCAAGTGTTTAATTCCGAGGTAAGTTAAGGGTAGCGTTTCAGGAAACTCTGCATAGACTAACAGGCCGAATGAACTCTGTCCTCTTGTGCGTGGGAATTACGCCGATTGTCTATTTGCTTTCGGGCACATCACACTATAAATATTCGCCCAAAAGGCACTCTAGCGCTAGACTGTGGAGTTTCTGTAGTGTAGTGGTCATCACGTTCGCCTAACACGTGAAAGGTCCTCGGTTCGAAACCGAGCAGAAACAGCTGTCCCCTTTTGAAGAAATGTATGAACCCCTTTGAGCCGGCAGTTGGCTTCAGAAGGTTTAGCCTTTATGCGCATTTTGCTGAGCCTGCACACAATGATTTCGGACTTGCTTAGGAAGTGGGTTTCCGTAGTGTAGTGGTTATCACGTTCGCCTCACACGCGAAAGGTCCCCAGTTCGAAACTGGGCGGGAACACTGAATCTCTTTTCACAATCGTTTAGGTGGGTTTCTGTTGAGGAGGAACTCAATTCTAGCAAGGCTTTGCGGCCAAGAGGCATGAACACAGTCACTAAAGGTATAGTTGATGCAGAAATGAAAGAGCAGTCATTGTTTGACCTAAACCTATCCCACAACTGTGACATTCCAAGCCTGTCTGGCTTTCTTCTGAGGAACACGAAAAAAGAGATTTGCCAGAGTGGCCCTCTGTTGAGCAGCAGCTCTGCATCACGAAGGCCCGTCTTTACACAGGTGTAGAGATAATTGTTAAGCCACACTAGGCAGCGGTAATACCCACGCAGACAGTACTCTGTACTTTTGACCTGGTAGTTTAGATGAACAGATGGCCAGTGCACTCAAAGACCCAATATTTCGTACAACATATAAATATACATATATTAAATGAAAGTGGGGAAAAAAGCAAAGAAGAAATGGCCACAGAGGATTCCCGCAAACAACTGGAGAAATTCCCGGTTTGCTGCTAAAAATAGAAGGTATTTGCGAACTGAAGAGCGCAACGCAATTTGTAATTTGATTCGCGCTCCAAGATGGATGAGATGAAAAGATCTGACACCTTCGCCACAGGTCCCGTAGTCTAGAGGTTATCACGTTCGCCTTACACGCGAAAGGTCCCCAGTTCGAAACTGGGCGGGAACACTGGATCTCTTTTTCAAAATTGTTCAGGTGGGTTTCTGTTCTGGAGGAACTCAACGCTTCCAAGGCTTTGCGGCCAATAGGCATTAATACAGTCACTAAAGGTAAAGTTGATGCAGAAATGAAAGAGCAGTCATTGTTTGACCTAAACCTAACCCACAACTGTGACATTCCAAGCCTGTGTGGCTTTCTTCTGAGAAACACCAAAGACGAGATTTTAGGAAACTCTGCGTAGACTGCCACGCCGAATGAACTCTGTCCTCTTGTGTAAGGGTCTTATTCCACCTAGGCCATCACGTAAGGCAGGGTCTCAAGGGGTGTCTAAAAGGGGGTACATGGCAGGCCCTCCTTAGACCCCTGCGCCCCGGCCCTGTCTGTCCCAATGATCACCTGTGTCACCACAAACAGCCCATCAGTCCCTCTCACCGCCTATGTGACCACTAATTGCGCTTCTGTCCACTGGTAATACAAAAACTGTGACCGCAAGCTGTCTATGTGTCCCCCTTATCCCCTACGTGCCCACAAGTAGCCTTTTTATCCCCTTGACGAACTTTAAAACACATCCATCTGGAGTGTTATTTTCTGATAAAATGATGCAAGCCGTAGCAGTTTCTAACACATGGCTAACCTTCTTGAAATTCAACACAATGGTCAACGAATCTGCCAATAAACCTGTTCAGGTGGCTCCTCACTTACTCCCGAAGCACCCAGAGGTGTTAAACCCTCAGAATTCCACTGACCACAAACAGTCTGTATTTTTTTACAATGGGATAGATTGTACGTGGCAAGTCCATGTCTCAGCTTTCTGAAGAGATATCAAGCTAAAACCTGATTTCCCATGCTAGTCTGGACACGTGCTACCCCTGTGGTGAGTTTCAATAAGATTGGAGAAACTTGAAATCTCGGCTCAAAAAAACTAAAAGTTTCAAGAAGATTGGAGAAACTCGAAAATTTGACCAACAAAAATCACCAAGAGAAATTTTCGAGTTTCTCCTGAGTTCTTGGAACTTTTGGTTTCTTAGTTTGAGACTAGCACAGGAAGGCAGATTTCGGCTTGATATCAAGCTGCAAGTGTTTAATTCCGAGGTAAGTTAAGGGTAGCGTTTCAGGAAACTCTGCATAGACTGCCAGGCCGAATGAACTCTGTCCTCTTGTGCGTGGGAATTACGCCGATTGTCTATTTGCTTTCGGGCACATCACACTATAAATATTCGCCCAAAAGGCACTCTAGCGCTAGACTGTGGAGTTTCTGTAGTGTAGTGGTCATCACGTTCGCCTAACACGCGAAAGGTCCTCGGTTCGAAACCGAGCAGAAACAGCTGTCCCCTTTTGAAGAAATGTATGAACCCCTTTGAGCCGGCAGTTGGCTTCAGAAGGTTTAGCCTTTATGCGCATTTTGCTGAGCCTGCACACAATGATTTCGGACTTGCTTAGGAAGTGGGTTTCCGTAGTGTAGTGGTTATCACGTTCGCCTCACACGCGAAAGGTCCCCAGTTCGAAACTGGGCGGGAACACTGAATCTCTTTTCACAATCGTTTAGGTGGGTTTCTGTTGAGGAGGAACTCAATTCTAGCAAGGCTTTGCGGCCAAGAGGCATGAACACAGTCACTAAAGGTATAGTTGATGCAGAAATGAAAGAGCAGTCATTGTTTGACCTAAACCTATCCCACAACTGTGACATTCCAAGCCTGTCCGGCTTTCTTCTGAGGAACACGAAAAAAGAGATTTGCCTGAGTGGCCCTCTGTTGAGCAGCAGCTCTGCATCACGAAGGCCCGTCTTTACACAGGTGTAGAGATAATTGTTAAGCCACACTAGGCAGCGGTAATACCCACGCAGACAGTACTCTGTACTTTTGACCTGGTAGTTTAGATGAACAGATGGCCGGTGCACTCAAAGACCCAATATTTCGTACAACATATAAATATACATATATTAAATGAAAGTGGGGAAAAAAGCAAAGAAGAAATGGCCACAGAGGATTCCCGCAAACAACTGGAGAAATTCCCGGTTTGCTGCTAAAAATAGAAGGTATTTGCGAACTGAAGAGCGCAACGCAATTTGTAATTTGATTCGCGCTCCAAGATGCATGAGATGAAAAGATCTGACACCTTCGCCACAGGTTTCCGTAGTGTAGAGGTTATCACGTTCGCCTTACACGCGAAAGGTCCCCAGTTCGAAACTGGGCGGGAACACTGGATCTCTTTTTCAAAATTGTTCAGGTGGGTTTCTGTTCAGGAGGAACTCAACGCTTCCAAGGCTTTGCGGCCAATAGGCATTAATACAGTCACTAAAGGTAAAGTTGATGCAGAAAGGAAAGAGCAGTCATTGTTTGACCTAAACCTAACCCACAACTGTGACATTCCAAGCCTGTGTGGCTTTCTTCTGAGAAACACCAAAGACGAGATTTTAGGAAACTCTGCGTAGACTGCCACGCCGAATGAACTCTGTCCTCTTGTGTAAGGGTCTTATTCCACCTAGGCCATCACGTAAGGCAGGGTCTCAAGGGGAGTCTAAAAGGGGGTACATGGCAGGCCCTCCTTAGACCACTGCGCGCCGGCCCTGTCTGTCCCAATGATCACCTGTGTCACCACAAACAGCCCATCAGTCCCTCTCACCGCCTATGTGACCACTAATTGCGCTTCTGTCCACTGGGAATACAAAAACTGTGACCGCAAGCTGTCTATGTGTCCCCCTTATCCCCTACGTGCCCACAAGTAGCCTTTTTATCCCCTTGACGAACTTTAAAACACATCCATCTGGAGTGTTATTTTCTGATAAAATGATGCAAGCCGTAGCAGTTTCTAACACATGGCTAACCTTCTTGAAATTCAACACAATGGTCAACGAATCTGCCAATAAACCTGTTCAGGTGGCTCCTCGCTTACTCCCGAAGCACCCAGAGGTGTTAAACCCTCAGAATTCCACTGACCACAAACAGTCTGTATTTTTTTACAATGGGATAGATTGTACGTGGCAAGTCCATGTTTCAGCTTTCTGAAGAGATATCAAGCTAAAACCTGATTTCCCATGCTAGTCTGGACACGTGCTACCCCTGTGGTGAGTTTCAATAAGATTGGAGAAACTTGAAATCTCGGCTCAAAAAAACTAAAAGTTTCAAGAAGATTGGAGAAACTCGAAAATTTGACCAACAAAAATCACCAAGAGAAATTTTCGAGTTTCTCCTGAGTTCTTGGAACTTTTGGTTTCTTAGTTTGAGACTAGCACAGGAAGGCAGGTTTCGGCTTGATATCAAGCTGCAAGTGTTTAATTCCGAGGTAAGTTAAGGGTAGCGTTTCAGGAAACTCTGCATAGACTGCCAGGCCGAATGAACTCTGTCCTCTTGTGCGTGGGAATTACGCCGATTGTCTATTTGCTTTCGGGCACATCACACTATAAATATTCGCGCAAAAGGCACTCTAGCGCTAGACTGTGGAGTTTCTGTAGTGTAGTGGTCATCACGTTCGCCTAACACGCGAAAGGTCCTCGGTTCGAAACCGAGCAGAAACAGCTGTCCCCTTTTGAAGAAATGTATGAACCCCTTTGAGCCGGCAGTTGGCTTCAGAAGGTTTAGCCTTTATGCGCATTTTGCTGAGCCTGCACACAATGATTTCGGACTTGCTTAGGAAGTGGGTTTCCGTAGCGTAGTGGTTATCACGTTCGCCTCACACGCGAAAGGTCCCCAGTTCGAAACTGGGCGGGAACACTGGATCTCTTTTTCAAAATTGTTCAGGTGGGTTTCTGTTCAGGAGGAACTCAACGCTTCCAAGGCTTTGCGGCCAATAGGCATTAATACAGTCACTAAAGGTAAAGTTGATGCAGAAATGAAAGAGCAGTCATTGTTTGACCTAAACCTAACCCACAACTGTGACATTCCAAGCCTGTGTGGCTTTCTTCTGAGAAACACCAAAGACGAGATTTTAGGAAACTCCGCGTAGACTGCCACGCCGAATGAACTCTGTCCTCTTGTGTAAGGGTCTTATTCCACCTAGGCCATCACGTAAGGCAGGTTCTCAAGGGGTGTCTAAAAGGGGGTACGTGGCAGGCCCTCCTTAGACCCCTGCGCGCCGGCCCTGTCTGTCCCAATGATCACCTGTGTCACCACAAACAGCCCATCAGTCCCTCTCACCGCCTATGTGACCACTAATTGCGCTTCTGTCCACTGGTAATACAAAAACTGTGACCGCAAGCTGTCTATGTGTCCCCCTTATCCCCTACGTGCCCACAAGTAGCCTTTTTATCCCCTTGACGAACTTTAAAACACATCCATCTGGAGTGTTATTTTCTGATAAAATGATGCAAGCCGTAGCAGTTTCTAACACATGGCTAACCTTCTTGAAATTCAACACAATGGTCAACGAATCTGCCAATAAACCTGTTCAGGTGGCTCCTCGCTTACTCCCGAAGCACCCAGAGGTGTTAAACCCTCAGAATTCCACTGACCACAAACAGTCTGTATTTTTTTACAATGGGATAGATTGTACGTGGCAAGTCCATGTCTCAGCTTTCTGAAGAGATATCAAGCTAAAACCTGATTTCCCATGCTAGTCTGGACACGTGCTACCCCTGTGGTGAGTTTCAATAAGATTGGAGAAACTTGAAATCTCGGCTCAAAAAAACTAAAAGTTTCAAGAAGATTGGAGAAACTCGAAAATTTGACCAACAAAAATCACCAAGAGAAATTTTCGAGTTTCTCCTGAGTTCTTGGAACTTTTGGTTTCTTAGTTTGAGACTAGCACAGGAAGGCAGATTTCGGCTTGATATCAAGCTGCAAGTGTTTAATTCCGAGGTAAGTTAAGGGTAGCGTTTCAGGAAACTCTGCATAGACTGCCAGGCCGAATGAACTCTGTCCTCTTGTGCGTGGGAATTACGCCGATTGTCTATTTGCTTTCGGGCACATCACACTATAAATATTCGCCCAAAAGGCACTCTAGCGCTAGACTGTGGAGTTTCTGTAGTGTAGTGGTCATCACGTTCGCCTAACACGCGAAAGGTCCTCGGTTCGAAACCGAGCAGAAACAGCTGTCCCCTTTTGAAGAAATGTATGAACCCCTTTGAGCCGGCAGTTGGCTTCAGAAGGTTTAGCCTTTATGCGCATTTTGCTGAGCCTGCACACAATGATTTCGGACTTGCTTAGGAAGTGGGTTTCCGTAGTGTAGTGGTTATCACGTTCGCCTCACACGCGAAAGGTCCCCAGTTCGAAACTGGGCGGGAACACTGAATCTCTTTTCACAATCGTTTAGGTGGGTTTCTGTTGAGGAGGAACTCAATTCTAGCAAGGCTTTGCGGCCAAGAGGCATGAACACAGTCACTAAAGGTATAGTTGATGCAGAAATGAAAGAGCAGTCATTGTTTGACCTAAACCTATCCCACAACTGTGACATTCCAAGCCTGTCTGGCTTTCTTCTGAGGAACACGAAAAAAGAGATTTGCCTGAGTGGCCCTCTGTTGAGCAGCAGCTCTGCATCACGAAGGCCCGTCTTTACACAGGTGTAGAGATAATTGTTAAGCCACACTAGGCAGCGGTAATACCCACGCAGACAGTACTCTGTACTTTTGACCTGGTAGTTTAGATGAACAGATGGCCGGTGCACTCAAAGACCCAATATTTCGTACAACATATAAATATATATATATTAAATGAAAGTGGGGAAAAAAGCAAAGAAGAAATGGCCACAGAGGATTCCCGCAAACAACTGGAGAAATTCCCGGTTTGCTGCTAAAAATAGAAGGTATTTGCGAACTGAAGAGCGCAACGCAATTTGTAATTTGATTCGCGCTCCGAGATGCATGAGATGAAAAGATCTGACACCTTCGCCACAGGTTTCCGTAGTGTAGAGGTTATCACGTTCGCCTTATACGCGAAAGGTCCCCAGTTCGAAACTGGGCGGGAACACTGGATCTCTTTTTCAAAATTGTTCAGGTGGGTTTCTGTTCAGGAGGAACTCAACGCTTCCAAGGCTTTGCGGCCAATAGGCATTAATACAGTCACTAAAGGTAAAGTTGATGCAGAAATGAAAGAGCAGTCATTGTTTGACCTAAACCTAACCCACAACTGTGACATTCCAAGCCTGTGTGGCTTTCTTCTGAGAAACACCAAAGACGAGATTTTAGGAAACTCTGCGTAGACTGCCACGCCGAATGAACTCTGTCCTCTTGTGTAAGGGTCTTATTCCACCTAGGCCATCACGTAAGGCAGGGTCTCAAGGGGTGTCTAAAAGGGGGTACGTGGCAGGCCCTCCTTAGACCCCTGCGCGCCGGCCCTGTCTGTCCCAATGATCACCTGTGTCACCACAAACAGCCCATCAGTCCCTCTCACCGCCTATGTGACCACTAATTGCGCTTCTGTCCACTGGTAATACAAAAACTGTGACCGCAAGCTGTCTATGTGTCCCGCTGATCCCCTACGTGCCCACAAGTAGCCTTTTTATCCCCTTGACGAACTTTAAAACACATCCATCTGGAGTGTTATTTTCTGATAAAATGATGCAAGCCGTAGCAGTTACTAACACATGGCTAACCTTCTTGAAATTCAACACAATGGTCAACGAATCTGCCAATAAACCTGTTCAGGTGGCTCCTCGCTTACTCCCGAAGCACCCAGAGGTGTTAAACCCTCAGAATTCCACTGACCACAAACAGTCTGTATTTTTTACAATGGGATAGATTGTACGTGGCAAGTCCATGTCTCAGCTTTCTGAAGAGATATCAAGCTAAAACCTGATTTCCCATGCTAGTCTGGACACGTGCTACCCCTGTGGTGAGTTTCAATAAGATTGGAGAAACTTGAAATCTCGGCTCAAAAAAACTAAAAGTTTCAAGAAGATTGGAGAAACTCGAAAATTTGACCAACAAAAATCACCAAGAGAAATTTTCGAGTTTCTCCTGAGTTCTTGGAACTTTTGGTTTGTTAGTTTGAGACTAGCACAGGAAGGCAGGTTTCGGCTTGATATCAAGCTGCAAGTGTTTAATTCCGAGGTAAGTTAAGGGTAGCGTTTCAGGAAATTCTGCATAGACTGCCAGGCCGAATGAACTCTGTCCTCTTGTGCGTGGGAATTACACCGATTGTCTATTTGCTTTCGGGCACATCACACTATAAATATTCGCCCAAAAGGCACTCTAGCGCTAGACTGTGGAGTTTCTGTAGTGTAGTGGTCATCACGTTCGCCTAACACGCGAAAGGTCCTTGGTTCGAAACCGAGCAGAAACAGCTGTCCCCTTTTGAAGAAATGTATGAACCCCTTTGAGCCGGCAGTTGGCTTCAGAAGTTTTAGCCTTTATGCGCATTTTGCTGAGCCTGCACACAATGATTTCGGACTTGC
The DNA here is from genome assembly GCF_023724105.1 of Carassius gibelio. Lineage (NCBI taxonomy): Eukaryota > Metazoa > Chordata > Actinopteri > Cypriniformes > Cyprinidae > Carassius > Carassius gibelio. The sequence continues at coordinate 5,456,413 of NC_068390.1, forward strand.
TTAGGAGGTGGGTTTCCGTAGTGTAGTGGTTATCACGTTTGCCTCACACGCGAAAGGTCCCCAGTTCGAAACTGGGCGGGAACACTGAATCTCTTTTCACAATCGTTTAGGTGGGTTTCTGTTGAGGAGGAACTCAATTCTAGCAAGGCTTTGCGGCCAAGAGGCATGAACACAGTCACTAAAGGTATAGTTGATGCAGAAATGAAAGAGCAGTCATTGTTTGACCTACACCTATCCCACAACTGTGACATTCCAAGCCTGTCTGGCTTTCTTCTGAGGAACACGAAAAAAGAGATTTGCCTGAGTGGCCCTCTGTTGAGCAGCAGCTCTGCATCACGAAGGCCCGTCTTTACACAGGTGTAGAGATAATTGTTAAGCCACACTAGGCAGCGGTAATACCCACGCAGACAGTACTCTGTACTTTTGACCTGGTAGTTTAGATGAACAGATGGCCGGTGCACTCAAAGACCCAATATTTCGTACAACATATAAATATACATATATTAAATGAAAGTGGGGAAAAAAGCAAAGAAGAAATGGCCACAGAGGATTCCCGCAAACAACTGGAGAAATTCCCGGTTTGCTGCTAAAAATAGAAGGTATTTGCGAACTGAAGAGCGCAACGCAATTTGTAATTTGATTCGCGCTCCAAGATGCATGAGATGAAAAGATCTGACACCTTCGCCACAGGTTTCCGTAGTGTAGAGGTTATCACGTTCGCCTTACACGCGAAAGGTCCCCAGTTCGAAACTGGGCGGGAACACTGGATCTCTTTTTCAAAATTGTTCAGGTGGGTTTCTGTTCAGGAGGAACTCAACGCTTCCAAGGCTTTGCGGCCAATAGGCATTAATACAGTCACTAAAGGTAAAGTTGATGCAGAAATGAAAGAGCAGTCATTGTTTGACCTAAACCTAACCCACAACTGTGACATTCCAAGCCTGTGTGGCTTTCTTCTGAGAAACACCAAAGACGAGATTTTAGGAAACTCCGCGTAGACTGCCACGCCGAATGAACTCTGTCCTCTTGTGTAAGGGTCTTATTCCACCTAGGCCATCACGTAAGGCAGGGTCTCAAGGGGTGTCTAAAAGGGGGTACGTGGCAGGCCCTCCTTAGACCCCTGTGCGCCGGCCCTGTCTGTCCCAATGATCACCTGTGTCACCACAAACAGCCCATCAGTCCCTCTCACCGCCTATGTGACCACTAATTGCGCTTCTGTCCACTGGTAATACAAAAACTGTGACCGCAAGCTGTCTATGTGTCCCCCTTATCCCCTACGTGCCCACAAGTAGCCTTTTTATCCCCTTGACGAACTTTAAAACACATCCATCTGGAGTGTTATTTTCTGATAAAATGATGCAAGCCGTAGCAGTTTCTAACACATGGCTAACCTTCTTGAAATTCAACACAATGGTCAACGAATCTGCCAATAAACCTGTTCAGGTGGCTCCTCGCTTACTCCCGAAGCACCCAGAGGTGTTAAACCCTCAGAATTCCACTGACCACAAACAGTCTGTATTTTTTTACAATGGGATAGATTGTACGTGGCAAGTCCATGTCTCAGCTTTCTGAAGAGATATCAAGCTAAAACCTGATTTCCCATGCTAGTCTGGACACGTGCTACCCCTGTGGTGAGTTTCAATAAGATTGGAGAAACTTGAAATCTCGGCTCAAAAAAACTAAAAGTTTCAAGAAGATTGGAGAAACTCGAAAATTTGACCAACAAAAATCACCAAGAGAAATTTTCGAGTTTCTCCTGAGTTCTTGGAACTTTTGGTTTCTTAGTTTGAGACTAGCACAGGAAGGCAGATTTCGGCTTGATATCAAGCTGCAAGTGTTTAATTCCGAGGTAAGTTAAGGGTAGCGTTTCAGGAAACTCTGCATAGACTGCCAGGCCGAATGAACTCTATCCTCTTGTGCGTGGGAATTACGCCGATTGTCTATTTGCTTTCGGGCACATCACA